>NC_090231.1:28449475-28749475 GCF_024489055.1 Chanodichthys erythropterus | reverse complement strand
ACATCACAACTTCTCACTAAACCCCTTCATATTGTGACATTTATTACATTTCAAAGAGATGTAAAATATTGGCAAAAGTTCCTATAAAAGCGAGAGTAATTCTGGGCATTCATTTCCTCATTTTTAACAAAAGAGAATAGGCCATACGTGTAATAAATAAATAAAATAAAACAAAATAATAATTAAAACTTACCAGACAAGGTCCAGAATAGTTCCTGGACGTCATTGCTCCCCGACTACAAGGTGAAGAAAATCGTTCATTCGTAATCATACGTGTACGCGTATCATTTAAGAACAAATGCGTCTCTTTTGAAACTTTCGAAATTTATATCCCAAACAAAACACGCTTACAAATGTCGGTCTGCTAAATATTCCGTAGCCTGTGATTCTGTGATCATTGGCAGTCTATATAGCCTACTCTGAAACATGAAAACACCACGAACACATGCTTATCTGTCGTTATAGTCAGTCTGTTTGGTCACTCACTTTGAAATGATCGTCCGAACTGAAAGTGAAAGGGGAGGCACTGCTGTCCACTGAATTTTCAGGAAGTTAACGTTAAGACGTTGACACATAAAGCAGTCTGTCTTGTTGCAGGTAAGAACATTTATTTACAAGTCAGTAAGTCATTGTCAAAAATTTTGATATAGACTAATATTCATAAGTAACTGTTTCAGTTTTAATATTTTTAAATATAGGCTACTTGCAGCATGCAGAACCACATCTCAAACTCAAGAGGGAACCCTAGCATCATATAAAATGTAGCCTTTTAGTTTATCTCAGCAAGCAAACTAAATAATAAATATTTAAAGTTAATAGATTAAAGGCGTTCATAGTGTTCAGCTTACTTGTTTTTCTTGTTTTTATAAATGCTACTATCTGTGCACATTTTCTATAATTTATCAATAGACTAATGTTCAAGAAACATTTTCAGTCAATTACAACAAGTGATTTAAATATTGTTTGATTGCCTAACTAGTGGGCTTAAAAGGATAGTTCATCCAAAAATGAAAATTCTGTCATTAATTGCTCACTCTCATCGTCTCATCTCATCATCGTTCCACACCCGTAAGACTTTCATTCATCTTCAGAACACAAATTAAGATATTTTTGATGAAATCTGAGAGATTTCTGTCCCTCTAGACAGCTACACAACTGACACTTTGACGTTTCAAAAAGATCATAAAGAGATCGTAAAACTAATCCATATGAATTGAGTGGTTTAGTCCAAATTTTCTGAAGAGACTCAATTGTTTTTATGATGAACAGATTTAATTTAGGCTTTTGTTTTATTCACATATAAACATTAATCAGCGAACATAAACAGAAGCTCATCCGAACCTGCTTGTCACACAAGAACAAACCTCTTGCAGAAGCTCAAACGTGCTGCGTAACACATGGGAATGAACCTCATTGGTTCTCACATGCCAAGCAAACATGCTTGAGCTTCTGTTTACCACAAATGATGTGTTGATGAATGTTTACATGTGAATATAAGCATAAATTCAATATGTTCATCATATAATGCGATCGTGTCTCTTCAGAAAATTTTGACTAATCCTCATATGGATTATAGTTTACGATCACTTTATGAACTTTTTTAAGCATCAAAGTTTCAGTTGCGTAGCTGTCCGAAAGCTCTCAGATTTCTTCAAAATAATCTTTGTTTGTGCTCCAAAGGTGAACTAAAGTCTTATGGGTTTGGAACGACGTGAGGGTGAGTAATTAATGACAGTATTTTCATTTTTGGGTGAACTAACACTTTAACGGCTTCTGGGTTTAAACCAGAGGGAATTATTCTGTTCTGTGCAGACACAGTATAAATACTGATCTGTTATTGCATTTATTTATTTAGTCTGTAGTGTCATTTAGAGTTTTAATCGTTCAAGTAAAGCAATAGTCTATGTTATCTTCTGATGATGAGACCCAGGAGTCAACTGGGCAGTGGAAGGTGCTGTGAGGGTTTGGTGTTGATCCTTTGTGTGGGCTGTCTGGCTTTGATGAGATGCTGATCAGCGTGATGTCTCCATCCCTCTCTGTCACCCACAATGTAAAAGACAAAAACTATTTAAAAACTTGGTTTTTCTTGTTAAAGTTACATGAATTTCTTTGAATTTCAATTAATTTGAATTCCACCTCCATACATTCAAATTTGAACTGCAATTTTGCATTCTGTTTCTTACCTCAATTTGAATTGAATTCAAATTCAAGAACTGAACTGGGATTTAAAAGTTCAATTCTGAATGATGCACAACCCTGGTTGGAAGAATTTGAGAGAGCATAATAAACAATTCTGAACCACAGTAATGGGCATTTTCTTCCATTAAGGAGAGACAACCAAATTAACTGACTGACTTACTTTCCTTAGTATCTCTCAATGAACTTGTCTATCATGCTGGTGCATTTCTGGCATTGCACTGGACACAGAAGATCAGTCATGCAGTGGCCAGCTGACATGTGCTGACAGTGACAACACAATTAGCCAGTGACTCAGCAGAGGAACAGAGCAGCAGTATGCAGGCAGAAGCTGTAAACAGATTACCTTCAATTCTCTCCTTTTTTATCTCAGATTTTTTAGAAGTTGCACTGTCAAAACTCTCATTGGGGGGAAAAGGAATTTGAAAATCTTTAGAGCTAGGAAATATATTTAGGTTGTTTTTAGCTATGAAAACGGAGTTAGACACCCTGGTCAAATCAGGCTTATTGGCCTAATATCCAAACAATTGAAAGCAATGCAAAAAAAGTTCTTTATACCTAAAGTGTGTCTGAGAGAGATATGTGACATCTCCAATATGCCTTTGTCTTTGATCTATAATAAAAACATGCGAAAGAGAGTTGTTTTGTTCCTTTATTGCCTGCTGTTTTGTCATGATTGCTTAGTCTCATATTCCCCATGTGTGATGATTAGTTTGTCATCTTTCTTATCAGTGTAGAATATAAAGCTAACAATGACAGATGTAATGATGACAAACAGTGAGGTGTGGGTTGTCATGTTGCTTTTCCAGAAAAAACTGTTGGGGAACAGAGAGGAGAGTTCTGACAGAAATGCTAATATCCTAATCAGAGAAGTACTATGAATTGAACTCCCTTAGCATAAATGTTCTTGTCATTTCAGATTTTGTAAGACTGTGGCTTGCTCCCTAATTGTAAATACTGGAAGACAAGAAAAGATGCAGGATTTTTACTGTCTTTTCAGCATGATGGGGTGACCTTGTGATATACAGTGCTCAGGGTAAATGGGTACACCCCCTTTGAAAAGTAACATTTTAAAGGTGCCCTAGATTCAAAAATTGAATTTACTTCAGCATAGTTGAATAACAAGAGTTCAGTACATGGAAATGACATACAGTGAGTCTCAAACTCCACTGTTTCCTCCTTCTTATATAAATCTCATTTGTTTAAACGACCTCCAAAGAACAGGCGAATCTCAACATAACACCGATTGTGACACAACAGTCAGGGTGTACGCCCCCAATATTTGCATATGCCAGCCCATGATCAATGCATTTCACAAGGGCAGCCAGTATGTCTGGATGTGCACAGCTGAATCATCAGACTAGGTAAGCAAGCAAGAACAATAGCGAAAAATGGCAGATGGAGCAATAATAACTGACATGATTCATGATTACATAATATTTTTAGTGATATTTGTAAATTGTCTTTCTAAATGTTTTGTTAGCATGTTGCTAATGAACTGTTAAATGTGGTTAAAGTTACCATAGTTTATTACTGTATTCACGGAGACAAGAGCCGTCGCTATTTTCATTTTTAAACACTTGCAGTCTGTATAATTCATAAACACAACTTAATTCTTTATAAATCTCTCCAACAGTGTAGCATTAGCCTGTTAGCCACGGAGCACAGCCTCAAACTCATTCATAAACAAATGTAAACATCCAAATAAATACTATACTCACAGGAATCGATGTATGCATGATGAACACTTTGTAAAGATCCATTTTGAGGGTTATATTAGCTGTGTGAACTTTGTGTTTGCTGTTTAAGGCAGTTGAGAGCTCGCGGGGCAGGGAGGGGGAGATTTAAGGGGCCGAACGCTTAATCTGTGCATATGTAATAATGGCTCAAAATAGGCAGTTGAAAAAATTAAATAATTAAAAATATATATATGGGGTATTTTGAGCTGAAACTTCACAGACACGTTCAGGGGACACCTTAGACTTATATTACATCTTTTGAAAAGGCACCTCTAGGGCACCTTTAAACAATATCTCAATGAACACAAAATTTCCAAAATTTTGACATGACTAAGTTTTATATAACATCTGTTTAACTTTTAACATGAAAGTAAGGTTATTGATATAACTTGGATTACACATTTTTTCAGTTTTACTCAAATTAGGGTGATGCAAAAATGAGTACACCCCACAACAAAAACTACTACATGTAGTACTTTGTCTGGCCTCCATGATTTTTAAAGGGATAGTTCACCCAAAAATGAAAATTTGATGTTTATCTGCTTACCCTCAAGATGTAGGTGACTTTGTTTCTTCAGTAGAACACAAATGATTTTTTACTCCAACCGCTGCCGTCTGTCAGTCAAATAATGGGAGTGAATGGTCACACAATCTATAAGAATCAATAATCATGCACAGACGAATCCAAATTAAACCCAGCGGCTTGTGACGGCACATTGATGTCCTAAGACATGAAACGATCGGTTTGTGTGAGAAACCGAACAGTATTTATATAATTTTTTACCTCTAAAACACCACTATGTCCAACGGCATTCATCACTCGATTCGTGAGGTCTGATCGCGCTCTGACAACGGAAGTGATGTCTAGCACTCATTGAAGTATATGCGCGAGACATCACTGCTGTTGTCAGAGCGTGATCAGACATCACCAAGCGAATGCTGAATGCAGTTGGACATAGTGGTGTTTTAGAGGTAAAAAATGATATAAATACCGTTCGGTTTCTCGCACAAACCGATCGTTTCGTGTCTTAGGACATCAATGTGTCGTCACGAGCCGCAGGGTTTAATTTGGATTCGTCTGTGCATGTTTATTGACTCTTATAAATTGTGTGACCATTCACTCCCATTATTTGACTGAGAGACATCAACGGTTGGAGTTAAAAATCATCATTTGTGTTCTACTAAAGAAACAAAGTCACCTACATCTTCGATGCCCTGGGGGTAAGCAGATAAACATCAAATTTTCATTTTTGGGTGAACTATCCCTTTAATGACAGCACCAAGACTTCTAGGCATGGAATGAACAAGTTGGTGACATTTTTCAACATCTTCAACATCGATCTTTTTCCATTCTTCAAAAATTACCTCTTTTAGAGACTGGATGCTGGATGGAGAGTGATGCTCAACTTGTCTCTTCAGAATTCTCCATAGGTGTTTGATTGGGTTCAGATCAAAAGCCAGTGAATCACTTACACCCTGTTCTTCTTCAGAAATCCAACAGTGGCCTTAGATGTGTTTAGGATCATTGTCATGTAGGAAAAGTGCACGACAACCAAGGGCACTGAGTGATGGTAGTATCTTCTCTTTCAGCATAGAGCAGTACATCAAAATTCATGATGCCATCAATGAAATGCAGCTTCCCAACACCAGCAGCACTCATGCAGCCCAACATAAGGACACGGCCACCACCATGTTTCACTTTAGGCACCATGCATTTTTTCTTTGTATTCCTCGCCTTTGCGATGCCATACAGTTTTGAAGCCATCAGTTCCAAAAACATTTATCTTGGTCTCATCACTCCAGAGTATAGAGTCCCAGTAGTCTTCATCTTTGTCAGCATGGGCCCTTGCAAATTCTAGGCGACAAGTAATGTCTCTGACAGGTTTGGTAATCCAAGTACAAAGGATTTAATTACCAACTTCTCGAAGGTTCTGTATTCTTGTTTGAATTTCCTTAAGAATCTTTGACCACAGGCAGGTATGTGCACTTGTCACAGAGTGATGTGGCAGCAAAATTCCAGAGAATGAGAGGCTGCTCACATGTGAAATTTATAAATGTAATTTAGGGAGGAGCGAGCCCATCTAATCTTCCAATCAACAGCCAGAGTATAAGGAGCTGTTTACCTCTCTTCAGTCACAGCTGTTCCAGCATCTCTCCACCTTCATCTCAGCTACCTTTCCCTGTGTAATCATATCCTATATTTATTCACTGTGGGGGTATATCAGAGTTTGAGTTGAAGCTGCTTCATCAAGCCCTTCATCAGTGGACAGTAAGCCACATAAGCTAACCTGATACCTTAAAGATTATATGGGCAAACAAACTTGTTAAAGAGCCAATGGGTGGAGCTTGACATCCAGCTCCCCCCTGCTGGACGTAATGGGTGAAGCTAGACAGTCCAACCTAACCCTACCCATAGCCCTATTGCTAAACATAACTCCACCCATTAGGTCCACAGAGGTGGTGCTGGACTAGGTCAAGCTCCACCGATTGCATCCAGAGAGGGGGATCTGGACTTCAGTTGGCTCTGCAGTGAACACCACTTGCATAGAACATGAAATCAATATCCACATTTCACAACTCTGAAAGAGCCCACATACTTTCTCTATGAACACTAAAGCTGGATCCTCGTTTGCACTCAAAATATTGGACCATGTTTTTTTTTTTTTTTTTGCTTGAAATATTTAGGCTACATTATTAAAGAAGTGGTCTGCTTCACATCTCTTTCATCAAATGAAAATTATAACAACAGCCATAAATTTCTGACTGGCACACCTTCAGCACAACACAATTTAGCCTATATAATGTCTGGTTTTATAAAAATAATCAATTAAAATACATTGTCTCACTCTAACAAGTTTGTTCTTCCGTTTGATCAGCCTTCAGTTGCATTCATCCTAGCAACACTTCATCACACATGCATTGCAGGACATTGTCATTTCGCACTCTTTTTTGAAATAGCACATCAAAGAAACAGGTGAGTTGACACTGTTTGAAAGTCTGATGTAAAACTCTGTCAGCACAACGGTGGACAATGGCTTCAAAAAGACCGGGGAGGCAAGCTGGTAAGCGATGTCCTAATTGAGTCGAGTCTTGGTGAAATTGGAAGCCAATTAGTGCTGAGCTTAGAGAGACATGCTCTGTCAAAAAGAAAGAGATCAAATGTCTTTCAAAGAGAGAGAGAGAGAATGGAATAGACGTGCCAGCGCGTGTTCCTGAGCATCTGCGTCCGCAGTCGCAGGCACGCGCCTTTATCTGTGTTTGTGCGGTTGCTTTTGTATTGAGTTTTAATTGACAAGAAGATTAAAGCTCACTTCTCTGGAGTTTTCAGCGGACAGCTAAAAAGAGAGCGAGGGAGTGAGCGATAGTAGTTAGAGGAGGAGTGTGGGGCGTTGTGCGCGTCGTTGAAGGTTAGCTCTGGCTCCCGCTGCGTGAGCACTGCCTGAGATGGGCTACTTGTTGGACATTCATTATCAAACCCTGTTTGGTCCTTTCATCTGCTGCTCTGCAGAGCCCTCCTCGCAAACTACAGAGGCACCTTGCAGCTTGACATCTTTCCATTCACTCTGTACCTTAAACAGCATGCTGCCACATCAAAGCAGACACAAGCCCTTTGATGTTGCAAAAATAAAGAGCCCCAATGATCTACTCAAAACCAATGGAACTTTTGGTGCCTCTCTCTCCCATACACACTAACTATCCCTCTCTTTTTCTCATTTTGTTGGCCTCTGATAGACTTCATCTGAGTTTAAGGAAGATAACCAGGGCTAACTCTGATAACAACGGCCCGTTTGCACCTTTGAAAAAATGTGATCAGCATGTATGCATGGAATTAACATATCAAGAGTTATATGTAACGTCAGATGCAGATAAGAGGAGTAATTGGAATGTAATTCAATTAGACTCACACTGTGTAAATGCCATGCGCACATCCTGACTGTTCTTGTGCCAGTAAAAAGAAAAAAGTGGGAATTTCGCCATTTTCATGACAGAAATCAATGCATTGTGTATCATATCTAGGGTGAATTGCCCTAAAGTGGGACATTGCCTAATGTTGGACACCTAAGGTTTAGTGTTTGTAGGTCCCGCATAAATACATGAATGTCACAGTGAAACTATAGGTTATCTGAAGCTGTGGTGCCATGTGATCAAAATCACATAGCTTCTCAAATGTCAAGTCATATATGAGACTGTAGCAATCATCAAAAAGGAAGGACCTTGTTTGAAAGCTACCCAAAGGTCAATGACATAGAGTTTTGACAAACTTGACATTAAGGAGTATAAATTAATTTTAAACAAAAAAATCATGATATCTTTTGGTCTAATGTGCTTATGAAATGTATGTCCATCAAAAAATACTATACCATTGTATGTGTAAACTATATATTTTATATTTTTATCAAATTTCCTAGTGTCCCACTTTAGGAAATGTGGTTTCAAAAAGTGGGACAGTATGATCGCCTAATGTGGGACAGTACTTTAGTCAGTCAAAAATGTGTGGTGGGGTATAGTTTGTGGGACAAAAATGGTTATGTACAGTGTTTTAGTGTTGCTATGCAATAATAGAATGATTGTGTGTGTTTGTTGTTTAGTGAAATAGAAAACCATTAGGCCAGATAAACATTTATGCAGTTCACAGCATTTTTATGAATTTTGACTCAAGGTTAAATCTAGCCTAAAGTTTGTTCAAGGTTTTTTTTAATTTATTTTTTGCAGGTTGCAAGATTTTATATTTTGCCTTCAAATAAGCCTAGGCTATGCCTGTTAAAGAGAACAGTAAAGAATTCTGACTGTGCATTTAACTCTTTTCTATATATAACATTACATAGCCTATGAAAATAGTTGCATAAATGCATCAAAACTATCATATTGTATTATTTTTCTGATGATGTTCAATTATCAATCAATCCATCCATAACCAAGAGAATTACTAACTTAAGAAGATTTTTACTATTCTGCATGAATCAAATGATTTTGTCCTTTTATTATAGACTCTGGCCTTTTCATAGACCTTGTATTATTATGATTATTATTATTATCATCATCATTATCAATTATTATAATTATTATTCTTATTATCATCATCATAGATTTTGGCCTTTTATCATAGAATTTTCAGTATCCCACATTAGGGACACAACTCTCCCACATTAGGAAGCACCAGATTGTTTTAGATGACTTGCACTAAGAGCACTAATATGTCTATAATTTCTTTTATGAATGTGTTATCTCCATTTTCTCTTTTGATTTGATTAGGAGACATCCTGGGTTTTTTAATATGGTATTGTGTGTGAATTTAATGTTTTGGCTACAAATCGCAATATGTCACAGAAGTCTGAAATGCAAAAAAATGTCCCACCTTAGGGCAATTCACCTTAATTGTTTTTAAAGTACACATGAAATCAAAATTGACCTTATTTATTTTGTTAGCTCAAATTGCTAGTTTTGTGGTGAACAATTCATCCGTGCAAGTCAATCCACACTTGGCTTCGTAATATTTAATCAAAATCTGAAAATGTTCCTCCCCTCTGCAACGGTGCCCCATCTCTAATGACGTCAGTTTGACTGCTATATAAGAATAACAAAATGTTGTAAACAGCAAAACTATTTGCACTACATAAACTAGTGTATTTATGACTGCATTAATAAATTAAAATAATATAAAAAACACAGTTTGCAACATCACAACATACAGTACTGCTAAAATAACTAGACATAGTTGACAACGGAAGCCTTGCACATTCAAGTTAAAAATGGCCTCGCCTGCTCTAAAATGATAAATAAGGTGGATAAATTAGTCATGTGTGGTTTCTGAAAAAGCTTTTGACCCCCAAATAAGAAAATACATTTTTTGAAAGATGTTAAATAAAAGTCTCTTCTACCCAGTGCTGCATGAGCATGCCATTAGCATGTTAATACCCCAAAGAGGAAATCTACTGCATCAGATTTAATTAAAATAATCAAGGTTATTTATGGTAAGTATTCAAAATGCCCAGCCTTATTTTTTTTTTTTATCTTTCTTTTTACATTTTTTTCATTTTCATCTTCTCTATTTTATTATTTTTACATTTTTCTATATTTAAAACAACCTGTGAGACAAAAATAAGTTTATTGTACAGAAACACTTTTGGAAGTAAAAATGTTGATTTCTGTTCATTTTTTTTTTTTTTTTTACTGCTTAGGTCAAAACAAATTTTATTGGGTAACACTTTATTTTGATGGCTCCCTTTAGACATTCTACTAAGTAACTTTGCAACTACATGTCAGCTAACTCATTAGTATTAGTAGACTGTCTGCTTAATGATGCTCCCCCAGCAGACTATAAGTAACTTTGCAACTACATGTCAACTTATTCTACTTACACTGAACCCTAAACAGTCAACTATAGTCTACTAATAGTCTAATGAGAGTTCATTGACATGTATTTGCAAAGTTACATATAGTTAGTAGAATGTCTAAAGTGGACCATCAAAATAAAGTGTAACCTTTTATTGAATTGTTCAGTTGTCTGGGATGACAAAGAGTTTACAAAACACTCACATAATGTCATGTAAGAATACACATCTGGGACTACCAGTTGAGGTGGACTTGTGAAGTTGATGGATCAGTCATAAAACTGAAGAGGTGTAAGTCAATGCTTTCTTGCTGAGACCTCAAGGAGTTCAGCATAATCTTAACATATCTCACACTGATTCACCATGAAGAGACTCCAGAAGAGCAGGTGACTCAAGAGGGAACACTGAAGTCACAAGTGAAGCATGTGGCTCTAGAGGGATCACAGGAGGAAACACTCAAGAGGATATGCAGGTGACTTATAAAAGGTCCCTGCAGACTTGGAGAAAGTGAGTAGCTTAGATGAAGAGAGCAGGTGAAACATCATAAACAGGTGGTTAAAATGAATCCAATTAACTGAGCTGAGGGTTGAGATTTGTACATTAGTCCAGATTTATTGGAGCACTAACTCATGTCTACTATCAGTGACAGTGGGATTTACTGCTAATTGGAGAGACGTGATCCGTGGTCTCAGCGAAGAAACTAATCACTTCATGATGATGCAATTTCAAACATGTCACATTTTGTTTCGTTTTATCAGTGTTAATTTACAATCTAAAATGCTATAATTACAGGGGTCTTGGTTAAAAAACAATAGACATCAGGCATTTTCTCTTTCTTTTTTCTCTCTCCATCTGAATAATTCACTACAGTTCATTAGTACTTGGGTTCTTGACTTTAAAAATGTCTCATCACTCTTAAAAATAAAGGTTCCAAAAGTTTTTTCGCGCAATGGAAAGGTTCCATGGATGTTAAAGGTTCTTCATGGAACCATCAATGCAAATAAAGAACCTTCATTTTTAAGAGTGATGTTTCCACATCCTCACATTCTAATCACACAACACCCTGGGCTGATGTGGAGATAGTTATGATGGAGTAATCATTTCAAAAACATTAGTGGAGGTTATTATGAACGCATTTCTCTGGAGAGTTAGCAATAAGCATAAAACATGTATAATTTTTTTTTTTTTTTTAATTAACTTATGCTTTATTTAAAGTGCAAACAGCAAATGACCTTCTTCAGGTGTTTCCACAGCACCACAACAGATGATCCAACACAGTGTTATTTTACTAATATTTATATACTATTATATTAGTATTACATTTTTAATTACCTTTTATTTTTACATTTTAATTTTAGTTAAAGTTTTAGTAATTTTATGTGCTTTTGTCATGTTTTTTATTTACTTCTTTTTAGCTTTATTTATTTATTTATTTATTTATTTATTTTTCTTTCAGTTTTAGTTTTAGCCAAGACATAATTTCAATTTTTTTTTTTTTTTTTTTTTGCTCAAGTATGGTTTTCATCTACTATTTGCATTTTTTATTTGAGCTCTGTTTTCATTTTTTATTTCAGCAGCAATTTTCAGTTTCAGTTAACACTGCAAGGCACGAAGAAAAGCCATTATTTAAAAGGGATCCCATAAACTAGTTATAACAGTAACATAATAAAATCAGTAACACTGATCCTCAGCCATTTCATTTTCAGAATTTATTTATATTCATATTTAATTAATATTTAACATTTTGTAAACCAGTCATAGCTATATTTACATTGCTTGCACTCGTGTAGCCAGTGACATTCACCTCCGTTTACCATCTCCTTCTCAGCCGTCACACTCACGCCCTTGATTACAACAGGACGCTCTTAATCTCAATGACCGTTATCTCATCATACCCTTAACAGAAGTCGATATGAAGCAAATGTCAACAGGGCACCAAGACCTTGAGTGCTACAAACAAACCTCAAAGACAGATAGAGGGAATTTGAACTTTAGCACTCTGTCAGCTTCTCGCCTAATTCAATGAACTTGATAGTTAATAAAGTGCTTTATATTCACCCTTCTTCTAATACATAAAAGCCTACCATACCAATTAGCTTTAATTCACTTTTTTTCTCTTCTCTCTTTTCTTTTCATGCTCTCAAGCCTGCAGAAAACGCTATATTCCAATCATTTGCATTATCCAGTGAATCTGCTTTGAAGTTGTGAGATACTGTAAGAAAAAAGGCTCCACTTATCCTGCAGAAAAAATGTTCAAAGCCTCTAAATACTCTGGAACAGATGTACATTATCATTGGATTTGCGTTTTCGCCTCTTTGCTCCTGTATGGGTAATGGTGTAGCGCGTAGTCGCGTGTCCCTCACATCCTCTGTGTTTAGCATCTCCTCTCAACAGAAGCTAGCACCCCACTGGGCCAATCCACACTTCAAAGCACTGTGTCTATCTACAGGAGACAAAGCACACTCCACACATATGGAAGCAGCCTCCTCACTCACTTAATAGCATCATTCGCTTGCTTTCTCGCTTCGCTGTCTGTTTGTTTTTGTGACACAGAGATATGGCTCTTTCACACCATCCTCACCACACAAATCCAGCACCCAATATGAACCTGGTGTCACTTTCATGTACATGTGAAAATATTTGTGGAGTTAAGGGGGGAAAAGTTCTTGGAGCATGGAAACTTGTAGTTATTTATCACAAATTAAATTACATAATCTACCTCTGCAAAGTTTGAGGTCAGTAAGATTTTATATTTGAAAGAAATTAATACTTTTATGTAGCAAGGATGAGACATCTTTAATGTCACAAATGATTTCTGTTACAAAAAAAATGCAGTTCTTTTGAATTTTATATTCAATAAATAATCCTCAAAAAAGTATCATGATTCTACAAAAATATTTGTTTTAATATTGATAATGAGAAATGTTTCTTGAGCACCAACTCATCATATTAGAATGATTTCTGAAGGATCATGTGACACTGAAGCCTGGAGTAATGAGGAATCACAGGAATAAATTAGCCAACATTTAAAAAAAAAAAAATAAATAAAAAAATAAATAAATAAATAAATATATATATATATATATATATATATATATATATATATATATATATATATATATATATATATATATATATATATATATATATATATATATATATTAAAGGGTTAGTTCACCCAAAAATGTTCACCCAAAAATGAAAATTCTGTCATTTATTACTCACCCTCTTGCCGTTACACACCCATAAATCCTTTGTTAATCTTCGGAACACAAATTAAGATATTTTTGTTGAAATCCGATGGCTCCGTGAGGCCTCCAAGGGAGCAATGACATTTCCTCTCTCAAGATCCATTAATGTACTAAAAACATATTTAAAGCAGTTCATGTGAGTACAGTGGTTCAATATTAATATTATAAAATGACGATTTTTGGTGCGCCAAAAAAACAAAATAACGATTTATATAGTGATGGCCGATTTCAAAACACTGCTTCAGGAAGCTTCGGAGCATTATGAATCTTCTGTGTCGAATCATGATTCAGATTGCGTGTCAAACCGCCAAACTGCTGAAATCATGTGACTTTGGCGCTCCGAACTGCTGATTCGACACAAAAGATTCATAACGCTCCGAAGCTTCCTGAAGCAGTGTTTTGAAATCGGACATCACTAAATAAGTCATTATTTTGTTTTGTTTTTTGGTGCACCAAAAATATTCTCGTCGCTTTATAATATTAATATTGAACCACTGTACTCACATGAACTGATTTAAACATGTTTTTAGAGCCTTTATGGATCTTGAGAGAGGAAATGTCATTGCTGGCTATGCAGGCCTCACGGAGCCATCGGATTTCAACAAAAATATCTTAATTTGCATTCCGAAGATGAATGAAGGTCTTACGGGTGTGGAACAACATGAGGGTGAGTAATGAATGATTTTCATTTTTGGGTGAACTAACCCTTTAAAAGAGAAAAGTTATATTAAATTGTAATAATATTTCACAAATTACTGTGAAATGTGGAGTATGTGGAGATGGTGATATGTTATTAGTTAGTTGTAACTTAAAATTTATAGGACTTCACTTAAGTACTTTCTTTGGCCATGGGAAAGACTGCAGCTTAAAGCAAGACATGCAAACAACATAGATAACAGAGAGCATGCTAAAGTATTTGCACTAGAAAGAGATATTTGCATGCAGCCATGATGTAGTGTACATGCTTGCAAAGACATCATTAGAAACATTCTCAAAAACAACAGCCAAAGAAATCAGAGCCACCCAGTCAGTAAGCAACAGTTCAGCTTTTAATGAAAGATTTTCTCTTGGCACAGTTCTGCTATTAAATAAATAAAGCAATTATTTCCATCCATCTATATAAACTAAAAAAAAAAAAAAAAAAAAAAACATGAAAAAATTATTAGAATAGTCACAAATTATCTGTACTAGTGTTCAGTTGTGGCATAAAATGCTACCACATTGTGTTATTTATATACAAGCACCTCCATGAATCACTTTCTTTGAATCTGAAAGAGTGTGTGTCGTTCCTACACACTCAATCACACAAAACAAAATCACAAAAGAAATCAAGAAATGTTATAGCTACAAACGGCACTATAGAAAATAGCCGATCATCCAGATAAATAGCGCAGAATTAATCTAAAATACTGGTATCACCACAGCAGCCCACTCATGTCGTATTTACATCCATCAGGCCACAACTGATCATCAGACATCTAAACAAATATCAGTGTTAAAAGAGAAACAAGAACACTGCAGGACATTATTGAAATATTGTTATAAATGAACCTACTGCCCACTCACATGTTTTGCACATGTGGCGTGTTTAAACTTTTCATTTTCTCATGAAGCCATGGGTAGTTTTTTAGCAGCAATACATGTTTAAGTAATGGTCAGAATCATTTAAAATGGCAACAGCTCATACTATCTCACTGTAAAGAGAGAATGAGAAAATGAGAGGGAGAACTAAACTCCACACATTCATTCCCCTGCAACAGCGAGGCTGAGTGGAGGTTACTAGCTGCGATGAGACCACCCTGAAGCTGCAGGTGAGTTTTCCAGAGTCTCGTGTTGTGTGATGCTCTCACATTTCCACCATCCTACTGAGCAGAAGAGTCAACTGATCTTACTCTAAACATATTATGAAGTTGAACAGGTTCTAACCAAACATAATGGACACGTCGTTTGACTGCTGTCCATGTTGAGGCCAAAAAGTGCCAAACTTGTTGGTTTTTTAGCTTTTAAAATGTTTCTGTGTATAAAAATCAAAAAAAAAAAAAAAAAAAGAGATGAGATCAATTATATCACACACACTTGGATTATTAAAACACTGCTGTGAGTTTCAAAACACACAGCAAAGCCTGCGTGAGTGTAAACGCAGGCTTTTCTGTTTCACAATCTTCTGGTTTCAGATGCACATGCACTCATTAACTCTCTGTCAGTGGGGTATTGGTGAGTTATGGGAGGACTGGAGACTCCTAGGCGGCGATACTGTCATCCTGCCCCTGAGGAATGAGGCAGCTGCCACACACACTCACTCACTCACACACACACACCCTCTAGGTGACTTGGGATACATCGAACCTAAAATAGATTCATAATGTACTATTTAAACACTGTTTAAAACTGCTGCGGGGAACCAATGAACTCCAAATCAACCAGACTTGTTTTCTCACTGTACCCATCTCACTTCTGCCAATAAGTGAGCACTTCTGAGCTAAAGGCACTACCATACTGTCTACAAGATCTTAATTCAGTCTGGATTGGATTTTGAAAGAAACTAAACTCTCCCAATGGTGATTCTCTACCAAAATATGCTTACAGTCCAGTGGTTTACTGCTCCCTTCAAAACAGATTATATCGTCTTGTCAAATCAATGACTCAAACGTGAACAAATTAACCTGAGAAATTAAAAATACTATTTTTCCTTGGCAACACAGATTCCTTTACACTTTAGAAGGTCAAAATATGACAACTTGAATGATCTCATTACTAAACTGATAATAAGGAAAAGTTAACTAAGCAAGCAGAAGATGAAATATTGGGTCATACAATATAAACTCTATTCAGTGTTTTCCAATCTTTTGATTTGACTTGCCATAAACATGACAGGAATATGTTTTTCAAATAAATTATTTTTTAACAAACTTCAGAACATTATTTCTACAATCATCAGAAGATTATTTTAAGATCTCATATTGTATGATACACATAATAACACTATAAACTCTGATACCTAGTGGTCTAACAATGCAATTAGCTTAAAGTTACGGGGACAGGAAAACACGCACACAAAAAATAAAAAAATAAAAAAAAATAATGAATATAAATGTTTCAGTAAGTTTCAGTAATAAAGCTTACAATGGATTTAAACCCAATACATCTCAACATAACTGCAGATTGGTGGCATATTAGAACATACAGACAAATAAAAAATAAAATCTGAATAATACAAAAATTATATCAATAATACCGATAATCATAATAATACTAGAGGTAGCAGCTGATTATGATGCTATGTTTTCTTCATGTAGATTGGTAGAGTGTAGTTCTCATACTGTCCTTCAACAAAGTCCTCTCTGTCTGTACACGTGTCCTGTATTGCATTTTTAAAAGTGTTGATTCAGATCTGTTGTTTCGGAGAGAAGCTCTTCATAGATAAAGTGTCTTGAATGCAATGGCACAAGAAGTGCTTTTCAAGTGGTCTTCAGTGAACAAACAAACAAACAAAATAAACAGGATAAGTGTAAGGAAAAGACACCTTAGGCACACAAAGAGCAGATCAACACGCACACACACAAATGTAAATTACAAAACCAAGGAATTGTATTCCTTCAAAAGTGGTTTGACAACTCACAATTCTTCATTTATCAGGGCTAACCACCTTTTCAACAAAACAGACAAGCATTGAGAAAGGGAGATATGGATGGAGAGAGAGAAAACATGTGTGAGAGATAGAGAAGATGGAGAGAGAGAGAAAGAAAGAAAAGGGAGATTTAGAGCCCTTACGTAGTACGTAAACCTGTTCAAAGCTCCTGTTGACAAAGACAGGACTGACTACATCAACACACATTCAAACCGACCCACACGACCTCAAACACACATTTATATATACAAATGCGCACACGCCGTCTGCCACTTTGGCATGAACATGATGCTTTGTGTCCTTCTCAGCCTCAACGTGACCATGCAAGAAGGTTTAAGATCATTCCTTTGTTACATGTTCCTTGTGTTTCTTCTTATTTAGATCTGGTTTCACTCTTCAGGACTGATAAATGTGATGATAGTGATGATGATGTTCATGATGATGATGATGCTCGTGCCGCTGGACCACCTGAGCTAGTCCTCCTTCATACAACACCAGACTGGGCAGATCCCTCATGTGCTCTTTCTCCACTACTGGGCCGGACGTCACGGTTGGCCCCAGAGCCCGATAGTGCAGCCCTTCTTTAGGCCTCTGCTTGTGCCGTCGGTACGGGCCTGAGCTTTGGTGTGGAGGGGTCTGGTTGGGGACAGCTGGGGGAGGCGGCGCTCCTCGCCTCATCACCCGACCCACAGAGGCCTGAGTGGGCGGCGTGCGGTGCGTTTTGGGGGAACGGAGTGCGTGTGTGTGCCGGCTGAGGACGGCAGGAGGATCCGTGGAGATGGTCTGTGAGCGCCGATGGTGAGCAGGGTAAACGTGGCCATTCTCGGGTTCTTGAGAACGCGATCGTGTCTGATTGGACATACGTGTGGCGTTGTTGGGTTTTGCTGGTTCTGTGGCAGGTGCTGCTAAAGAAAGCACAAAATATTTTTTTATGATTATAAAAATGGTAGGTATTCACCACACACACACAAACACACACACAAACACACACACAAAAAAACTAAACAAAACGATTACAGTGTTAAGTGTAATGTCTTGCCTTGTAGTATCCTATATGTTTTGGTAGATGCTATTGCAAGTGTACTGACAAAAGATTATTAAAACAAGAATTTAAATTTTAAAATGTACTTTAAAGTGAACCTTTTAAATTATTATTAAATAATAATAAAAAGTGTATTTTTAAAAAATATACTTCAGTGTGTTAAAAAAAAAGTGTACTCCTTAATTACACTTAAATGGTTAGTTCACCCAAATATGAAATTTCTGTCATTAATTACTCACCCTTATGTTGATCCACACCCATAAGACCTTTATTCATCTTCGGAACATAAACGAAGATATTTTTGATGACATTCGAGAGCTCTCTGACTCTTCCATAGACAGCAATTTAACCACCACTTTCAAGGTCCCGAAAGGTACTAAATACATTGTTCAAAAAGTGGACTATTTCATGTGGACTATTTTAGTGATGTCTTTAGTACCTTTCTGTACCTTGAAAGTGGTGGTTAAATTGCTGTCTATGGAGGAGTCAGAGAGCTCTTGAATGTCATCAAAAATATCTTAATTAGTGTTCCGAAGATGAACGAAGGTTTGGAACGACATGAGGTTGGGCCTTTTAACGTTATATTATCTCAAAGTATACTATATATATATATACACTACACTACAAATGCTAAAGGCCTATTTTGGGCCTAAATGAGGAAGAGCTCCATTTACTCTTTGGGATTAAGATCTTACCTGTTCCAAAGCGGGATGTGTAGTTTTCAATGCCGGCCAGGTCAAGGTAATGGTTTCTTCTCTCCAAGTTCTCATCCACACAGTGCCGTTGGCAACCCTGCTGGTTGTGGTGGTCAGCATGGTAACGCCTAATAGAACAACATTGTGTTGTCATAACTGAAAGTATGTTGCTCTGAGATTGTGTACACAAAGCGGGATTGAACCAATCACTATCCATTTGTCAATTTCTTTAAAGTTTCAACTCTGACATGTTCTTCTGAAGTTTATATACTGTGGTTTTATGTAACTTTTTTTCATAATTACCTAAGAAATGCTCTTGACTTCTTCTCTGAAGTCTTGGAGTCCTCAATGCACTTTTCTCCCTTGTGTTTGGGATGGGGAGTGTCTGATTGAGACAAACAGAGAGAGAGAGAGAGAGAGAGAGAGAGAGAGAGAGAAGAGGGGGGAGGCTTTATCAAAGTGAACGGCGTTGAGTTGCACAGAATCACACACACGCACATATACTGCAGCAGCTTTAAAGACCAACCAAAATAAGAAAGAAACCTTTGTTCCCTGTTTTCCATTTACTTTGAAGGTTCATAAAAGAAGAAAAAACAACAATGCTTCATTTATTCTATTTTGAACCTCAGGCCTCATATAAATCTAAAAAACACACACTTGTGAATTTGCATGAAGACAGCTGCTGTTCAAAGACTCTTCTCTTTAAAATACATGACGGGTATAAATAGCCCAAATGACAGCACTAAACAAACAGAAACACTTCTGTTTCTTCAGAGTACTTTCTGTTCTCCATCACATTGTTTTTTACCAAGTAACACAGTTAGAAAGTGGCTAAATGTGGATATATTTATTTTTCAAACAGCAAAAGACTGTCTGAAAGAAGACTTTCAGAGAGGGATAAGATAGCACTTTCCAAAAGGAATCCAAAAGCTCAGGGCTGCAGAGGTTTGTGTTGTTTCTCTCTCTCGTCTTCTGCCTTTGACTATGAACTCATCTTACAAGAGATACAATGACATGGAAGACAGGGAAAAGGAGGAGGGCAATAATGTAGGAGACAGCATAACAAGAACTTAGGATTGCTCGCCCAAAAATTCAGTCATCATCTACTCACCCTCATGTCAGTTTTTTTTTTCTTTCTTTCTTTTTAAATGGAACACAGAATTTGGTATTTAACAACATATCTAGGCTACGCTGGTTCAATAAAAAATACTGTTGAGTATATTGGCACAGAAATTATACACTGCACCTTTACATTCCAGTCTGTTCCTTACATTAACCTCTTGCACAGCTTCAGAAGACTCAGAATACAGTCCTATTGACAACGTCAACATTCTGCTAAACCTCTTCTTTTGTGCTCCATGTCATACATGTTTGGAAAAACATAAGGGGGAGTAAATTATGACATTATAATTTTTGGGTCTCCCATATATTGCTCTGCAAAAACACACTCTCTCTGTGTACCTGTGTTGGTCTGGGTGCAGTTCCTCCATTTTTGGCTGGAGTCTGGGGCGACGGAGAGTTTCACTCTGAGGGTCTTACTGCTGCTGGGGGAGTGATTTACTGATGCGTCCACCACCTCATATATAGTGTGCAGTAGACTGGTGATGTCCTGAACGTAAAGAAAAAAACACATTAAATTAAGAGATCTTCACTGACACGAGACGGGTGATTAGCCTTTTATATACTATTCAAGCCTGTGCATTATATATAAGATACATGCGTTATTCATTATTCATACACAGACATGTCCATAATAATGTGTTAATCAGAGTCTCCATAGCCTCAGGGAGGGAAGACAGACGCTGACGCCAGTGGAGAGCACGTGTAGACGCAAACATGAAACATGCTATACATCTGAGGCTATTTAGCATGTGAAAATGAAATGTAAATGCAGAGAAACTATGAGGCTGAGAGAAACCGTGAGAAAATGATAGTAAAAGAAAGTGAAAATTAAGTGATGCAGAGACAAGACAGAGACAGTGACACGGTGGAAGAAAAAAGACAGTAAGCAACACCCATTTGTTGTGTCCTGTTAGTGTTGCTGGGCTTTCCCATGACAAAAGACATCAGTCACTGTCCTTACTGCACAGAGGTCGCAGGCGTCTTACCTCTCTCGTGACCTTGCCATTGTTATCGAAGTCGTAGAGGGTGAAAGTCCACTCCTGCCTGTTATCTTCTTCAACTGATACAGCACACTCCAACTCCTGATTAACAAACAACAGTGATAATCATTGTTTTAGTAACACACACATTAAAAATACCGTTCATACCTCTGAGGTCAGAACAAATGTTTTGTTTTTTGTTTTTTGAAAATCTCTTATGCTAATCAAGGCATCATTTATTTGATCAAAAATACAATAAAATCAGTAATATTGTGAAATATTAATTAATTAAAATAACTATTTTAATACATGTCATTTATTTCAGCATTATTACTCCAGTCTACAGTGTCACATGATCCTTCAGAAATCATTCTAATATGCTGATTTGGTGCTCAAATACATTTCTTATATCATCAATGTTAAAAATGGTTGTGCTGCTTAATATTTTTGTGGACACCGTGATATATTTTTTTGGATTTTTTAATGAACAGAAAGTTCAAAAGGACAGCATTTATTTTAAACAGAAGTATTTTGCAACATAATAAATGTCTTGACACTTTACTGCTACTTTTGATCAATATAATGCATCATTTCTGAAAAAAAAAAGACTAATTTCTTCTTTTAAAGAAAATGTAAATTAAAAAATTAAGTGTAAAGGCAGTGTATGCCCTACCCAGTATGTATGCGTGCTGTATACTGACCTCAAACTGTAATTGTTTGTGTGGGCCAACTGTGGCAGAGCCTTCAGTGTCCTGCATTCTCTCTTCCACACTGCTGTTTTCAATCTTCTCAGGGGGCAGAGCCACTGCAGAGGGACACACATTCACATAATGTTGAGGAAATCTTCATTAAGTGTTTAAAGAACTCAAGTAAGGTGATTCATATATACATAATACAATATGTCTTTATCTCATGTGCATAATTTTAAACATTGTTCACAATTGTTTATTTCTTAATGTGTTTTTTTTTTTTTTTTTAATGAGGAAAATACTTTGCACCTTTAAAAAAAGTTATTGTGCATGTATGAACTAAAATAGACAGAGAAGGGAAAGAGTTAAGGGAGAATGCCAGAGGCACCCAGCTATTTTTGAATCCGTCCATGTCATCTCTACTACTACAGTCCAGTCACAAACACTGAAGACACTCACACACTCTTGTAGTATGGGACATAAAATAAATCATACTTCATACAACTATTGCTATCATATCCTCAATGTTAAACTCAGAAGTACATGTTCCTCTACACACTTTGTTAGATTCTGGGAAGGCACTGAAGGACATGGGGCACACACATAGCTCATGTCCAAGTCTCAATTCAGTACCATTTTTTGTGCAAAAGCAGCACTTTCACAATGGATCGCTTGAAAGCATCTTTACAAAGAAGAGTGCCTTACCACTAAGTGAGCCAATGGCAACAATGGTGAGGAAAAAAACTGATTAAGATGATTAAGAATTCAGAGGAATAATGACAGCAGTTCGAAATGTAAGCACCACAATGTGGTAGTTTTGACATCAATGATGTTAAACGGCACTGGTTTCTTGCATGTAACTTAACCAACTCTGACATGCCATATTTAAGTACAACTGAGATTTGGGTTCTTTAGCCGAAGGCAAGATTTTCAGTCAATAACCATTTAAATGTTGGTCTGTAGCTATTGTGAAATTTGGAATTTAGTCATATGAGGTTAGCTTTATAGTGCATTTTTAAACTAAATGCCTTCTTTTGTGTTCCACAGGAAAAAATGAAACAAAACAAAAACATACAGGCTTATAACCACAAGACACAAGAATCTTCATTTTTGGGTGAACTATCCCTTTAAGAGCAGACTATGGGAAATCAGCTATATGCCTGGCTAAAGCTGTAAGTATAAATGCATAAATAGGACTAACTTCTGCCATCACAACCTAAGGCTAGACTACAGAAACATCCTCGATATCCTATTTGTGTCTATGTCTGAAAACACAAGCAAATTTAAAGTGAGAAAGACAGTGTCTAACAGCGGCCCGTTTTGAAGTAGAATACCTGTCATTAATCCTGAACTCAATACCCAAATTTCAGAGGCAGTTTGTCTCTTTGTGTATTATGGGTAATAAGATGGAGATGTTTTAAACGAGAGCAGATCTAATGCAGCTCAGTGAGGACACAGCTCAGCACCAGGCTGGGTCCTGCAGGCTAAATCCTCCCCCCTGCCCCAAATCCCTGCGCTTTGAAGTTCCATTCTCAAACCTTTTGGCCCAGGATCAGTCCGTCTGTAAAACAGAATCTCTAATTAATTAAGCAAAGTCAAATCTGAAACAGTGTTTGTTGTACGAGCCAAAAGGATAGGCAGACACAACAGTATCTCTCTCTGTCTTCTCTCTCTCTCATTCACTTCTCCTCCGCTGATCCGCTCAGATCAAAGAGGACCTGTCTTGTCCCTCTGCAGCGAGAGGCAAGGGAGGATGAAAAAAGAAAAGAAAAGCACCAGAGGATGAGAGCAGTCGTACCCGGGGAGCTTTTACAGGTTTTTGGAGGGAAACAGCGTCAGATCAGGGCTTTTGATCAGGGCCAGAAACTCAAAGGCAATGCTGAGCTCCAGGGCCAAAGCTTGCTTGCCAGCCAGCTCACAATATACAGGAGCTGTTTATCTAGAGGACTAACAAATGGTCACAAAGAAACTAAACACACACACACACACACACACACACACACACACAAAGGAAGTGCTAACTCTCACAGCAATAGTCAAAGTCCTGCCCCACAGAGTGATGAGACAGCCAAACCCGCTACAGAGCTCCAGTGACGGAGCTTAAAAACTGCACTATACAACACAGAGGACAGCTTGGCAGCGTCCCAAACGTGGCTTTGAATCTAAAGGTTCACCTGGAGTTCAGAATAAACTGTGAGGTGACTGGTTAATAGCTAAAGCCGAGTGTGTTTCCTCAGCATGCATGTCTGGTAAAGGCTAAAGTGCAGTGAAACTTTAATGAGTGATCATTTCAATTTGCCAGGTCAATATTTTTTTTTTTTTGTCTTTTGCCTAAACCCTAGATAAGAACCTTGATCCAAATCAGATGTTTTCATTACAACAAATGAAGATGAAATACCTACTTAAAAACAGATTCAGATTCTTGTTGATCATTTTTTACATGCTACTATGAGCTTAATTTGCAAATGATGATGTCCTGACCAAGAACTGATGACAAATCCAGAAGGTTTGGGGGGAAACTACAAAACTACATTGCTCCAATTAAAATCAAAGAAGCTGTCTACACTCAATTGTTTTTGTTATCAAGGAAGACTTTCTTCTCCACAAATGTAAACACACTGGTTTAAAAACTCAACTAATATCTTACTTATATCTGTGTATGTGCCATAATAAGATGTGACATTTGCATCAATTTTTATTTTACATTTTTACAGATCCAATAAAAAAAAAGGTGTCGGATCGAATTCCAGAGGTAACAGATCTGGTACAATTTAACTCCTGACTATGAAGCAACAATTACACCACAAACACCTTAGCCAATCACATCTTGACTGACCTTTGACCCACACAGATATGAGCAAACCACCTAAAAGCACGCATAAGCTGTAAAAGTTGCACAGGAATCTGACCTTGTTGTAGCCTTTTGATCATCATAAACATCTCAAGAAATAAATCATTATGTGCCAATATTGTGATTTTAACCAAACCCTTTCTTCTCACCACCATAGTGATGATATTGTATTTAATCCAGAGGAAGAAATAATAAAACTGCTTTATACGGAAGAGAAAATCAGATGTTAAAAGTATATACTGAGAGAGTTTACCTTCTAAACGATAATGTTCATCGCTGTTGCCCTCAGCATAACCTTCATCCAGTGGGTCCTGCAGAGACAGAAAGGAAGAGAGTGTTAGTGTGTTTAAAATACAGTAAGATGATAATACGACACTTCTCAGATGAGAAAGAATGCCAAACTAATGCAATGATAGTATATGAAATACCCCCACATCGTGGGCTTAAATCGATGAATCATCGAGGAAGGTGTGCCCATGTGATAACCCGCAGAAGCCCTAAACTCAGCCAAGCTGGAGGAAGGTGTCTTGAGGGAGGCAGAGGGGAGAGCAATGCCAACGGCTCACAGATGGTACAGGGCGAGTACCTGTAAAGGTGAGCCCGTTGCGACAACCCTATCGTATTTTGCATATGACGAGATCCCATAACAGACAATGTAATCAAGTGTCTCATCTATCATATTAAACCATCCTACCCATACAACACACACACAAGCAGCAGTCTACAACATCTCTGTCATCTTCCAAACCAGCAATCACTCTTGAAGAAGACTATTGTCTCAACACACCTGCTCCCTCTGTCTCATTTTAACACTCCAGCTGTCTGGATACTAACAATTCATTTCTCTGGCCTGAAGACTGACCCTACAGCATCCGCTGAAGCTCTGCAGCTGCATGTGCACATGCTGTTTCTGCCAATGAGGAGATGCTTTGTCTTTATCCACACTAGAAAGGCACACTAAATGTCTTGCTGTAGTGCCTCCAGCCATACACTGGCCACTAGAGACACAAAGCCGCGCACACAAACACACACGTTCACCATAATGCTCGAGAGGTTAGCCAACAGCATGTGAGGGGAATGCGCTAATTATGTGTTGTCTGGATGATGGATGGGATTGTATTATAAATATGAGTTCTTCTCAGTTGGTTGAAATGAGAACCAGTCAGCAGAATTTCTCCTACTATTTCTCTTTCACTGTTTTTCCTTCTCTCATTCTATCATTCAAGGTCAAGTTCAGCTAAAGCACAACTTGGCCCTTTCAAATGAATGTGCTGTGTTTGAGAGCGTGGATACGTGTTGTTACGCAGGACATTGAGGGCTGTGAGAAACTCACTAATCCCTGAACTTCACCTCTAAGTGGCGTTTAGCACAATCACCGTGGCGTCTGTCCGCCCCTCTCAGTCACTCTTAAAAAGGTCTATAGAGTCTCCACCATATATTAAAACTTTTTGCTTCTCTGCTTCTGTTTTCTCATCCCAATCACCACCACAGTTTACTATATATGAAACCGTCTCGCACAGCCATTACAATAATAACAATCCTTTTGAAATATTATTTAACAATATTTAAATATTGGATTTCACAAACCCAATGATGTTTAACAATGTATTACAAAAGCAATAAATAAAAACAATATTAGAAACACATACAGAAACAACGAGCAAATGTTTTAGAAATACAAAGAGATTCATTTTTCATAGATATTAGTAAGACTTCAGTGTGAGTATAGGGGCATAGGAATTTTAAAATATAAATAATATAAAAAATGTAATAATAATAATGAATTTTGAATTAATTATTATTAAATAAGTGAATAATTATATAACTTACATTAAAAATAATGATTATTTTTATCATCGTCATTATTATATTAATAAATTAAATAATAATTAAATAATAATCCTTATTGTAAATAAAATATTACATAAAAATGTTAAACTTATTAAAATGTTATAAAATGTATAATATTTCACACACCATGGAATTACCGTGGTACATGTCCATGTTACTTTTTAGATCCAGCCACCCTTCAAGCATATTTTGGAGTGTGTCACTGCATGACAAACAGACACACTGTATTTCAGTGACCTTGACCACTGAAACAGTCCTTTTAAAATGACATGTTTTTGTCCACTCAGATAACATCAGAGGCTAATTGGCTGTGGAGAGTGTAATCAATAGAAGCTGATCTCTTTTCAGTGCTGTAATGAGAGGCTGAAGAGGGATCTGTACACACTCAGCATGTGTGAGGGTGACCATGTGCTTCACTCACTAATATATGGAGACTAAGTGCCATTTATAGCGCAATTGAAAACTCACTAAGAAAAAAGGGACAGAGTTTGCGTGCAAAGTGTGAGAGAGAAATTAAAAGAGGATTTGATTAAAAGAATTATCTTGTAATTTTACAGATGAAGTCTTGTGAGCGACATTTTAAACAAAGAATGTAAACCATCTGAGAGAACTTGTGTCCCGTGACTAACTCCTGGTGTGAACACATTCATCTCCATATTTGTTACTGGCTTGTGTTTATAAATGTTTATAACAGATGGAACAATGACATTTCTGCTGTGGGTCTTTTGCCTCAGCAGCATCATGAAAAGGCCTGTGAAACATAAACAAGGGCTTCACTCAATCTGTGCCAGCAACCAGAAACTCTTTCCCAGACACCATGTTTCACACTCTGTGGAAAACCAACTAGATCTTTTTGTTTTAACGCAAGCCAAAACAGGAAAGAAGAGAAGTTTGAGCACTTTACTACAAATGGATGCCCGCAGAACCCATTGCAACATTACCGATTTGCCAAAACACATAAACACATACATCAAGCACGCCACTGCTGTTTTTCTTGGTCCTGTGAAGTGGAAGTAGCCTAAATGAATCTTTCAGTATGTTAAAAACAATGGACCTGATTTATCTAGGGGTCGGATCATTATCTTGAGGGCACTGATATGCTTAATACTATAGACTTAATGCTTTAATAAATAAATAGCAGCTCTGAATGAATGAATCCTCAATAAATAAATAAATGTATGTTTGAACTGTTTAACTGGTCCATGACAGAAAATACCACTTGGTTAGTGCCTCCAAGGAACTGGAGATTCCTGGCTGTTTTTAACGAGTAATCATGTCTTCTTGAAGATAATTATTTGTGTGTATAGCAAACAGAAGCACAGTGTACACACATTGCCAAGTGTCTGTAAGTGTGTGTGTATGGGTCACCCCCAAGTGTCTGGACTGGCACATTAATATGTAAGCACTATGAAAAAAATAAAATAAAAATAACACAGGGAAAACTGCAAAGAGAGGGGATTTCTCAACCAAGTATGGGGATATGTGTCTCAATTAGATTACACATATGAATGTGGCCTTGTTCATTTTGTCATTACGGCATGTGTGTGAATGCATGTATGTGGGTAAGGGAGTGTGTGCGTTGTGGAAAGTCCCACACAACTCCGTGTCTGTATTTGCTTGCCACGCCACAAGGGCTAATGGACAATTTACACAGCTGATGACAGTTCTGCATGATCACGGGCCAGACGCACACACGCACACATAAAACACACAGACAAGATCAGTCGCCAAGCCTTCACTAGGCCACAGCCTTGGAACGTCATCAAACCCGGGAAAACCTAATTAAGACCGTCGCCTCTCTCTCTGTCTCACTCCTCTGTCACCTTCGGTTTTCACACTCACAGACCACGGTCCTAATCATATTAAAACAAGGAATGAAAGATGGAAGGCTTCAGCACTGTGAACCGCAGCCAACCAGAACCACTCCATTTTTAAGACAACTTAAGCCTTCACAAAGGCACATGCACCTACAGGTGCCATATTTCACCAGCAAGACAATCAACCACAAACATATAGCGCTAATGGAAAAAGACTTCCAACTGAATTCCTGATTAATCTTCTGTGTCTGTTATCTTGCTTAAGTGTATATGGTTACATGCGCAGGATCTCTGGAGAGGGGATGTATATGCTAGCGCAGCCCCCTGCGCCGAGGGCATGGCAAAACCGGTCCTCGCTAGCTACAGGGCCAATCCAAAAATGACTCCCTGTACTCCCCCCAGTACCCTACATACTTTCCTAAATGTGAGGATGAAAGAGTCTGGAGTGCAGTGACCTACATAAGCACCTCGTACTTTATAATGAGCAGAACAGACAACCCAGACAAGCTGAACTACTGACTGAAGCGTCAGTACTGCACTCTTAAAGGGACAGGTCACCCAAATAAATATATTCAGTCATCATTTACTCACCTTTAAGTCATTCCAAACCTGTATGAATTTCTTTCTTCTGTCTTTTTGATATTTTTTTATGTACATGCAATGAAAGTAAATGTTGTTTTGAAACCCATTCACTTTCATTGTATGCACAAAAACATCCTTCAAAATACCTTCTTTTATGTTCCACAGAAGAAAGAAAGTCATGAGTGCAAGTAAATGATGACAGAAGTTTCGTTTTTGGGTGATATCCCACACTGACCAACAAAAAAGCGGATGTCTCGCTGCTGGTTTCTCACACTCACCGATTAAGACTGGAAGAGTGTTAACAAGTGAAACGACTCACTCTTACACTCTCAGACTCAGTATCATTTATTGCAACACCCCATTTTGGCAGCTAATCAATGTGAAGAAAGAAGTGCCGTGCAAATGGAGACAATTGTATCAGGATTCAAATCATGGAATGACTTCACCCTGGGAATGTGTGTGATGTGTAGCCTATTTGTCCCTTCGGGGCTTGCCGTAGAAAGAATGTGTTAATGTGCCCCGGGAGCGCTTGTCAGCTTCAGAGAGAAAAAGATTTACCTTCTATAAACAGACTGTTGACTCCATTTTCTTATTTTACTATTCATTCAAGTTTAAGCGAATGCCAGAAAATCGCTCGGTTACACAGCGTTTTTGACAGAATTGTGTTTGTTAGGTTGCAAACGTCAGTTCTTCAGTGTGATTTGAAGGTGAGAAGGCGCATTGTTCACTGCCAATGCCGTGACATCTCACCACACCCATAAGAGACTTAATTGGCCCATTAACTCAGCAGGAAGTTGAGTCGGAGGGTTTGTAAACGTTCACCTGCTGACAGATATGGTCATGCAATGGCATAGAATTTAAAATGAATACTATGCACATGTTCCTCAATAATTTTGATCAAACAATTAAAATATATTTAATATGTAACCACTGTTGTTGTGATTTTGGGTCATGCCATTGACAATACCAAAGAAGTTAAAGTAAATATGCTAGAAAACTGCACTCTTTCAAGGATGTGCATTTCATGAATGGAATGGAATGGAATGAAAGTTATTGTTGTTCAACTGAATGTTCATAGCAAACTGTTATTTTGTCAATCAGATGTATGTGAAAGTTGTTTGTTACTACAACTTTATTGCGTTAGAAATGTGTCACTTTACTCACAGCTGACTGGTCCAGTTTTGGTTTGAGATCTCCTACCCAGAGCATGAGCAGGTTAGCCGTGGAGCCCAAAGCCCCATTTCCACTGCAGGAACTTTCCCCAGGAACTACTTTGAGGTGGTACTCTGTGTGTTTTGACCACAGGAACCAGGGTCTAAATAAAATTCCAGGTAAAAATTCTCCCCTCAAAATGTCCCTGCTCATAAGGTAGTACTTTTTTCCAAAGTTCAGGAACGTTCAGGGGTGGGACTTGGGTGCTGAACATGCTGATTGGTTGAGTTCACTCAGCATTTTAAATGGTTGACTCCACGCAGCATTTTATTTCAACCACCATTTTTAAAAGTCTGTTGTGGTGCGTGCAGTAAGAGTTGTTTGCTATTCGAATCGACATTGGAGTTTAAAAATACGACATATGGACCGGCGACAAGCTTCAGGCTTTATGAAGCTTATATGTGGAGGACGAAATCCAGCGGGAACTGGAAAGTCACACGCAGTAATACGTCACCGGTCTTAACCTCACAGTATTTTCGACCGCTATGGAAACGCAGACAGCAACAGTTCTGAGGGAAAAAAATCCCTGGGAAAAAAGTTCCTAGGTCAAATTGTTCCGGGTAATTTTGGTGGAAATGAGGCTTAAGTTACAATGGTGATGAACACCACTAAAAGCCGAGACAATTTCATGGTGCCTAAAACTTTCTTGGAGCAAACTAAGCTGAAACATACCTGACTAACCACCTATACCACCTATACCGGCTTCATGGTACAGGCCCCAGCTCCAGAAAAACAATAACACAGAAAACATCTAGTTACTATAGCTAACATTAAAACAACAGTATATTTTGATTCTGTGAAACATAGCAAAACCAATCTCACTCACGTATGGAGCAACAACATTCTTGGCGTCTGTTTTCAGACCTTGCAGTCTGTCCAGTGTTAGAAAGCTTTTCTAATATTAACGTAGGTCCCCCTGATCATAACACTTCTTTTTCCTGTGATATTCCTCTTTTGTAATGTCTCTCAGCCATCTCTCTTTCTACAGTATTTCTTCAAATCTCCCTCTAGCTCTGACCCTCGGAGGGGTCAGGGCTACTCTTCAAATTGGACTGAACACCACAACTGATCTGGTGTAGAGAACAGAGCAGAGAGATTTGCAGCAGATGCACTGTTAACACTCTGAGGTCTGACGGTATCGCCGGCGATTGTAGCATACAGTCTGTGTGTAAAACAGCACTTGATTCAATGTTTCAAGCATTTTATAGTTACAAGTCCTGACAATTGTATACCCGTACTGGCACAAAAAGCCCATTCCACACATCCAGAATTCAAACACATCCTGCTAATTTACTGAATCACAGGTTTCTAAATCAAGGCAAGCTGAGCAACAGAAATGCAGTGAAAGTTTGTGTGTGCAAATCTATGCGTCTGTTCAGGTGTTCAGCTTACCTGAAGGTAGAGCGGCATGATTAATCATTAAAAGATCGCAATTTCGATTCAAACACTCATGCAATCTCATTTGTAAATGACAACGATTCACCTGTGTCTATTAAACCTTTGACAAAATCAAACCGTAACACTCAAATCTGCATTTGCGCTGCCGCTGTCTTAGAGGAAGCAGTTAGGCTATCTAGATATGAAACAGCTTCACAAATAGTCTTTTCAACCACACAGTATCGTTCTTTCCATGTTAAAATATTGCAGATTCTTTTTTATATCATCTTTGCAACATGGATTCAAAGAAATCATTAAGGTGTGTGTGTGTGTGTGGGCAGCTGCTTGTGAAAGTTTCTGTAGAGGCTCTTTAGTAATTTCTCAGATGAGATTAACATTGCAAACATTTCCTCACACATTACCTCATCCACATCAAAGTGCTCTACACTGATGTCACCACACACTTACTGTCCACAGAAACATGTGCACACACACACACACACACACACACACACACACACACACACACTCACACGCACTCACGCACTCTAGCCTTTCCTACTCATACACACTTTCTATCTCTATAAAGATATGGATATCATATCTACTAATGTAGTTACAGAGAGCTTAACAAATGCAGATTTATTAAACTGGATGTAAGCATGTTTATCAAGTCTGTTTGATCATGTATTTTGAGAATCAAAGACCAAGAAATGGCTTAACAAGTGCAGTACTTCCTATTAAAACAAACAAACAAAAAAGTTGGGGTAAGACGTGGGCAGTTCCTCTTTCTTAATGAAGAATATAGGCAGACAATACAAATACAGCAGCTAGAAGGGCCTTTATACATCCATATGACTAACACAACATCCACAACACATATACACAGTCAGTATCACTGAAAGATTCAACAGAAAGAGGTTGTTGGCAGAATAGTTCGTGAGGGATAAAAGCATCAATCTTATCACTTTGCAGGCAACAACAGGACACTTATTGAGATAAAATGATGCAAACATAGGCTATAGTACTGGTGAGGCTACGCTCTCATTTACTAGAGACACCTTTAAAGCATGAAAGCTGCAGAGAGAGAGAGCGCTTTGAAGCACTGAAAATGAGGCAGCGCTCCCCGTTTGTTCTACTCTCTCTTCCCCTTAGGTGATCCCTCCTTTACCCTCTCCCCATTTCCCCTCTTCCTTTTCTTTTTAAAGGCAGAGAAAAAGAATAACTAAACTTCCCCAAAAATAAAGAGAAAGACTTTTCAAACATTGCGTTTGAAACTCCAGCCTGTTCCTCTCTGAAGGACTTTAAACACCAGAGTAACAGAGAGTTGGAGATTTGTGCAAACAGCAAGTCAATATTCAGTATTGTTCAATATTACTATTTCATTGGTACTTAAATTTTTCCTGCTTTTTCTTCTTACTCTATCTTAAAGTGACGAACAAACAAACAAAAAAAATAAAATAATAATAATTGGGATCGGTACGATTTTCATGCTTTTGAAATAAGTCTCTTATGATCACCAAGGCTGAATTAATTTGATTAAAAATAGTAATATAAAATCGGTTGTATTGTGAAATATTTTTTTTTTTACAATCACTACAATACAGTTTCCTATTTTAAAACATTTTAAAATTGAATTTATTCCTGTGATGGCAAAGCTGAATTTTCAGCAGCTATACTCCAGTCTTCAATGTCACATGATCCTTCCTTCAGAAATCATTATAATATGCTGATTTGGGGCTCAAGACATTTCTTATTTTTATCATCAATATTGAAAACAGTTGAGCTGCTTAGTATTCTTTTGAAACTGTGATACAATTTGAGGATTTTATATATGTATGTTTGTCAGGTTATACATACTAGTAAATGTTTATTTATGGATAGCAAATCAAGTATCTCAACTTCCCCTTTGAAGTACAGAAGAAACATAAATGTGTCAGAGCAGCTGAATAAATAAGGGTGTTGAAGAGGCTGGAATAACACTGTCCTGAGCTCTGCTGCTTGTGCCTGTGGATGAGTGTGTGTTTGTGTGTGTGTGTATGTGTGTTTAAGGAAATTTGGAAAACACAGCCCAATTCTCAGCTGTTAATCCTGGCAACTCAGTCCACACATTCCCACCATGCACTTTGATCTCCAGAGCACATCCGGACAGGCATGCTTTAATGCACAACACACACACACTTTCTGTCTGATGCACCTAGCCAGGCGCCATCCCAGCCCCCAGCACACCCCCATGACACACATACCTGAAAACTATTTTTACACACATACTTACTCACTTGCATTACTTATAGTTAAATGGAAAAACACATACAAAACATGGGGCAAACCATGTAAATCACTTACAACTGAGATGACTGTAATGCTTTCCATGTGTACTTACAAGCCGGCATTGCATGTCTACTAACCAAGAGTAACTCGAGAGGAAAGTCCAGTCACCTCAAAGCTTCCTTTCAAGTTCCACATCTCATTACAGGTTATCCCAACATAGATGCAGTGCATGGGCTGCTATTCCTGGATGCAGACCCATTCATAAACCTCAATGAATGAGTCAATGACAGTCAATGTGTTTAAATACAGTTCAATTTCAGTAAAAACAATAATCTGTCTTTTTAAAAAATAATACCAGCCCTTTAGTTTAACTAAAATCGTGCCAGTATGTTTCTTACGAAGTTTCTAACTAACAGACCTACATAATGGGATTGTAGTTCCACTTCGCCCAGCATATATACATGTAAATGAGACTCAGTTGGCCTTGACGTTGTGACATCTGGAACCAATAAGATTTTTTTTTTTTAATAAATTAATAGTTTTATTCAGCAAATAGATCAAATGTGACAGACTAGACATTTACAACATTACTAAAAAAATCCCATTTCAAATAAATGACTTATGAACCTAATTCATCACGGTTTCCACTAAAATATTAAGCGCACAATTGTTTTTAACATAAAATATATAATATATGAAATATAAAATATATTAAAACAGAAAATAGCTATTTAAATTTATAATATTCATATATTTTACTGTATGTTGGTTAGCGTAAGAGAATTCCTTCTAAAACATTTTTAAAAAAGTAGTTTTCAAAAGATTTAAAAGACACTTACACACAAAACACACCCACATGCACGACGTATGGAAATGAAATGTGTGTAAAATGTTTGCAGGATTTAAAAATGGAGCGAGTTCAGTCTGTACTCTGTAGCGGTAATGTTAACATAAAACAATGGCAAATACTTGATAGAGTTGGTGACAGAACAGCCACCAGCAGGTCTCTTCACTCTTCCTGTCCTGGAAGAACAATCTTCCTCTCCTCTGTTCCCCTCTTCCCTTCTTGTCTCTATTCTCTTTTCCTTTCTCATAGGAGCCCCTCAACAGCCCTGCACTGGAGCCAGGTGCTGTCTCACTCCCCAGAGGCACCCTCTTCCCTTTTCTTTCTCTTTTATAGAAAGAAAAAAACATAGCCTATCCCTTCCGCCCCCACCCTCTGTCTTTCAATCTCTTTCTGTCATCCTTTCTCAACCAGCCCTGGAGAGACATGGTAAAGCTGACGTCTAGAACAGAAAGAGAACGAAGTCTAAGGGTAAGTGTGTGACAACCACACTTGAAGCTTAAAGTGAAAGAAATACTTTGGATATTGGGAAGGGAATAAAAGAGACAAAGGATATAGTGCATATACTGTCATACTTTGTGCTACAATAAAGAAAATTCTGAAGACAGCAAGAAAAAGAGAAGGTGTGCGTGTTGTCAGGAAGGGTTTAAATAGCGAGTTTTGGAATCCAAAAAAGTTCTGAAATTATTTTTAGAATTACAGTTCTCTGTTTGATCTGGGCTTCTTCAAAGTGTTTGGTCCCTGAGCGATACTACACAGAGTGATACAGAATGCTTTCAAAGTCATGATCAAGCCTGGTTTATAGTTGACCTATTGGCCTCTTTTGACTGTGGTGGAGATTATGTTTAAAGCTGTGATGTTGTCTGGTTTGCCCTAGTTTAGAACTGCTGTGCCAACTGGTTTCAGAGTGGTTTTCAAAAGCCACAATTCAAAGCAGTAACATCGCCTGGTCTTGGCACTTTGATTCTGACTGATTTTAGAGCTATGTTGTCGAGTTTCTTCTTTGATAGTGTGAAAGCAGTGTGTTTATGGTGTCTGTTTGAATAATGACTATAGTAGCTGAGGTTTACTACAGCTTAGTAATGGGACTAACACACATAGAATGACCTGTAAACATGACTGTAAGCCACACAATGATAAAAGCTGCACCACATGACAGAACATTTGGGGGACCAGGAGCCTCACTGCACTGACTTTGGACTAGAATACAAAAAGTGAAACAGTAGGTCTGAAAAGCTTCATAAAGAGGACATGAAATTATGGAACTTAGACTTAAATTTACACATGAGAACCAGAGCTCAACCAGCCCTGACCCTCACCTCTTTTTGAACAAGATCTTATTGTGTAGTTTACAAATAGCACAGGACCAATGCAAAGCAGACTGGAAAATGTAATAGCCAGTTCTACATAAGAAAGTCTTGTGTGAAGGCTAGTTAACACTACACAACACAAACACTCATCAAACAGATTCCTGACTCAGACTCCCCACCGCCCATACCATCTGAACCACATTAAAAACACAGACGCACACAACTGTCCGAACTTAAGCACAGCTGCTATAAAATAACTAACTCTCCAGGTAGTCTCTATTAGTCCCAGTATCAGCCTGGGTTTATGAGTGAGGTTTATGCTTTCTTCGTGCTCAGGGAGTGAGGTAATTCTTCTTCAAGCACTCCATGGCTTTTCTCAGTAAGAAAGAGGAATCTCACATAAGTAGATTGTTTAACTTGTAATAATTACTTTTGACAAGCTGACTTTATAATATCTGTAGTATAGTGTCAGCATCATACTAAAATACCTGTGATTCAGACGATCAGGAAAAAGGTGGTTGCTTCATTGGCGAATGTTAAACGTGACTTTTTATGACAAAATAAAGAAACAACAAAACGAAAGTATAGACTAAAACAAAACAACAACATAAATGTCCCAGACCTGGTCCTCTCTCTCCTTGCACTGTCGTCACTCCTTCTTTTATCCTTCCGGAGCCCCTCTGTGGGACTCGAAACCGGCCTCGCTCCATTCCCATGGCTCTCAGCCCCACCCTGCTTGCCACAGGACATACTCTTTCCAGCTAATCTGGCCTCAAATTTCATCACTCCATAAAATATTAAACTATCCGGGAGATTCTTTGTTATGTCAAAACAAAACGAGTATTTCCAAATAAATATTTAAGATTTGAAACACCTTCTCACCTTCTCTTATTCTTTCATTCCCACAACACACCATTAAGCTTATGTTATTCGAAAAATTGTTCAAATGTTTGAATTCTTTAAGCAGGGATCCTTTCCCAGCCCGGCCAAATCACTTCACACCAACTGGGAAAACACACACACACACACACTCCTCAGTACTGCTATTGTTTATTAAACTCATTAGTACATCAGAAGAAAAACAATCAGGTTATGTTGGACAATCCCCAGTTCATTTGCAGACTATCATATTGACAGGCAAATGATAAAATAAAAAACTGAACAACTGTATGGCTTTATGAAGTAAACAACAGGTAAAGCAATGAAGTTTTAGACTTTTTAACTGTTCAGTGCATTATGATCTCTCCAGCTACAATAACACCTCCTTCTCACAGTAATAAACATCAAACTGTGTGAACTTTGAACCAATCAAGAACCATGCATTCAGTGCACCTTAAACTTATTCTCTATCCTTCAGACCACAAGATCTAAAATCCACACTTCACAATTTTGTTGCAAAGTCTTTGTTTGCAGTCCAGTATTATGCATCTTGCATGCCAAATCACTGTTAATTGCCATTACTTTCTTAGTGATTTAGAAAAGAAATCAAATGCAGCATTTCTCCAGCAACATTCCTGATTCTGAAATTTTGTATTGTGTCTGGATGTCCATGAGGATTGGGTTTTAAGAAGTTGCGGCTGCACTCTCCTGCTGTTTGAGATGGCTGTTTAATAGCAGCCTTCTGGCTTTCCTCTCTCTCTCTCTCTCTCTCTCTCTCTCTCTCTCTCTTTCTGTCACTCTCAGCGTCTCTTGCTATCTCTTCAACCCTCAAAAAAGTCTTCTGAGACTCTGCAACAGCCCTTGACCAAAAGAGGCTTATTCTGAGGTATTTCCAGAGGATTTCTCCTCTCTTAAACGACAGTGCTCTTATGTGTTTACTAGGATGCCGAATCTGAGACAGACTGGCCCTCCCTCCACCCCTCTCTCTACTTCACAATACAGCGCTGTCACCAGCCTGTCAGCCTGCAATGCTTTCAACCCGCCGTGATCTATTACCTACAGAGAGAACTTGCATCTGTTCCTAGCCCTCACACAGTTCTTCCCACCACGTTCAAATAAACCATTTACCCATGCGAGCTGCCAGTGAAAAAGTTGATGCGCCTTTTGTCTAAACATGACTGCTATATTATTTTCCTTGTTGGGCAAATTCAAAATGCAAACACAACTTTCTTGCTTGCAACAAAAAAGACGTTAATATCCAGATATATAGCCTACTTTCAAAAACATGTGCCGCCTTTAAGATACCAAACATATTTATTCATTTACCTATTGATATTTCCTCTCAAAAATGACAACCTGAACCTGTCTGGAAAACTGACTTTTCCTCTTCCTATCATTCAAAGGAATAACAACACAAGATCTCCTCCTCTAGCTTCAAAGGCAGCAGCAGCTGAAACCGTGGAGAGCGTTTTAACAGACATCATTAAAGGGAAACGTGTATTCAGAGAGTGTTTCTCCTCTAATCACTGCTGGTAATAACGCCGCTGGCTTTTATAGTTGGCCTCAAACTACAGAGTGTTTCCAGAAAGTAAACTATTGTTCTTGATGACGTCACAAAACAATGGCACGATCGTTTTCAAAGCGCGAGAATTGGGTGGTCTAGAAGCGCGTGTGGCCTCTAGAAACAGGTAACGATCATACTGTAACGCGAATATCTCTTATACACACTTTTACAATCTACAACCGAACAGGCTACATGTAGTTGTCATGTAATATGTGTATTCACTTTTAACTTTTACTCAACATTGACATTCAAAATGTACACATGCGCACAGAGCCTAGTAGCTATGTTAACGGTAAACGCTTTTTAAACCACCCTTTTTTTGACTAACATCATTTTCAATGGTCCTGTCATATAACAAATACATTTTTAAAGATACAAATATTCCATTTAGCTTTTCAGTTAATTTGAGGTCATAACATGTCATGTGTAAACTATCCTACTATTAGGCTACAGAAAAAAATTGGAATTACCTAGTTTTAAATCAATTACAGCACGTCACATCGCAGGACACCGCTGAAACTGCTTGACATTTCATACAATTAATGCAGAACTTCAGAAAGAAAGAGTTGTATTGCGTCAGTTGTAAACGATGTTGTCGTAGGCTACCTTTATCACAACAAAACAAAGTTTTTTATCAGTTAAAATACAAACTTTAAACTGCAACAGCTCCGTACATACATTCCTTACTTCAAAGTGCGCAACATTAAACGCCCCATAACTTAAAACCCAAACAGTTGATTCCTACAGTCTTTGAATGGAAGGAAGGCGAAGTGCAAAGGTCACGAAGTCCAACTTTCTCAAACTCTAAAATTTTCACACCTAACATGCACGCATAATAAAGTTATAAAAACCGTTCACGCACCCGTGAAGACAGTCCGCAGGTATTTTTCTGCTGGCAGTCCTGCTGTTCTTCACGCGAGCTCGAGCAGTAATACTTCTGTTTAACCATCCAGTCATCCAGTCCTTTCCTCGCCAAACATGCGTTAACTACAAAACTATCGCCTAAAACAACAAGAAAATTCAGTTTATACAAATTTTTGAAAACTATTACTGTGTATCTACCAGTTAAACAGTTTTTTGTTGTTAGTTTCTAATGCTTTTCTTTTTGTTTACGGCAAATGTTTAACGATGCTGTTTTGTTTTATCAATAAAATACAAAATAATAAAAAAAAAACGTTAATATTTGTATAATAAATAAGTGTGTGTTACTCACCTTCAGGACTCTCCCTCGCTTTACAAATAGCAGCTTTAAAGGGAAAATAAGTCGTATAAATAAATTGCTCGAAAGAACTATATCACAAGTGCTTTAAAATCAAAGACTTGCTCCAAAACACCAAAGAGATGCCGTCTTACCATGTTTGGAATGAAGTTTACCCATTTCTCTGCATCGGAGAGCAATTGAGAAACATCAGAAATGAAAAACAATCCAGAAAGAATGCAATATTCGTGAGCGTCCGTGAAGAACAGCGCGCGGGTTCCGTACACATCCAGCAGCGGTGGAGGATCGAGTGATCTGCAGCTCCAGCGGACGAGACGAGAGGCGCTTCAGCCACTCAGCGAGCGTGATTGACGCCTCGCGCAGGCCGCCTCTCCTTCCGTCTGATTGGACCGAGGCGGCACATGAAAGGAAAGCGGGATTCTTTTGGAGTCTCCAAATATAAAAAGAGCAGCGCAAAGCCCCCCGTGGGCGCCATGAGCAGGACGTCAGCTAAACACGTCCAGCCGAGCGGACACCAATCGCTGGTTTGGACAAGAGCTGAATAACATTAAAGAGCGAAAAACGATTGACTGGATGAACTGTATTGGACTCCGCGGGCACAATTAGCTTGAAACTTTACTACAATGTAATGTAGCCTATGCACAAAATTCACAGAAAGACAGACAGATTGCATAGATAGATAGATAGATAGATAGATAGATAGATAGATAGATAGATAGATAGATAGATAGATAGATAGATAGATAGATAGATAGATAGATAGATAGATAGATAGATAGATAGATAGATAGATAGATAGATAGATAGATAGATAGATAGATAGATAGATAGATAGATAGATAGATAATCATTTCTTTCTATCTATCTATATCTATCTATCTATCTATCTATCTATCTATCTATCTATCTATCTATCTATCTATCTATCTATCTATCTATCTATCTATCTATCTATCTATCTATCTATCTATCTATCCATCCATCTAAGCTTTATTGACAGTATTAACAATTATAACATTGCCAAAGCATACATTATAAGGTACTTATATAATGCCTATAGCACCAAAATTATAAACTAATAGAAAATAAGGTCCAGTTGTTAAAATAAAAATATTAAAATGTATAAAAATTCAAAAGAAATGTATGTGATATATGACATTCAAAGACATTTTAGGAAAAATAACTACAAAAACTTTAGCTCCTCCAATCCCTAATCCTGTGACTTTCTCCATGGTGCATTAAGAAGCCACAGCTTGACACCGGAACATGCAGGTTAAACCAGTGACACCGAGAGAGGGTTGAAAGGAACAAAAGTCATCTCTCATACAAATCAGCAGCATTAGATGATTCTTTCTCTGTGCACAGTGTTCTACAGATGAAAAACGCACAGTATGTGTTTGTGGTGCGGCTCATGATGCTTTTGGGAAACCCATTCCTTTGATTCCAAGTTGTCTACTGGCAATGGCATCATTTCATTGTTTAAAATTGATGGAGTGAAGTATTCATGAAAAAAAAAAAAAAAAAAATCCAGCAATTCTGTATTTTTAGTCAAAGTGCAGACAACTGGCCACAAACAAACAAAGTATGACATAAATAAAGCACTAATATTAGGTGCCAGACATAAAGTCAACTGAACTCATTAAAGACTTTCTAATGAAAGCTGAATGAGGTTTGAGCCGGGTCTGAAAAAAGTCATTCCAGTGCATCACTCTCTACTGTACAAAGAGAAGTCTTGCATGTCTGTGGTCTTGGAAAAAACTCATCCGCATACAAACAAACATGTGCATTTTTCAGAGTGGGGCATCAACGCCACAGCAGATTTTACACCCAGTCTCTCAAAGCAGAGGATTCTGACTGGCTTTGAACCTCCCAGACACACACGCATATATATACACGCACAGAGATGAGCATGTTATTACACCCTGCATACACATATTTTTCTCTCTCTCCAGCTCACACACTAACACACACGCAAGGGCTGGGAACCAGCCGGCTAGTCGCTTTGACACACTTCCTGTGCTTTGAAGCGGCCAGCGGAGAGATGGCTTTTCCCATCATCGCCTTTGAAGCCTGTGTGAGGAGGAGGTTGTGTGTGTGTACATGATATGGGGGAAGGGAGGCACTGACATTAATTCATTGTAATGGCTCATCAGTTGCTTCTTTCCTAAAAAATGATTAATGCATCATGTAGCTGTTTTCTTTAGAAAGTTCTTGTCTTTTTCAATATCTGATCAATATCTGAACACTTCCTGTAGTTCTTCTCATGGTGGTCCTGCAGTAAACAGTCATTCTGCTGTTACATTCCAAAATAGTCTTAGAATAAACATAATTCATATTCTATCGCTTTAAATCACCTGTAAACTATTCAGCAGATAGACAGACAGACAGCAAGAGGAGGACAAGGCCAGCAGCTGTGGGGTTTTCAGTGGACATGTGACTGTTGCTTTTTTCTTGTGGGACAAAAGAGTGCTGGGTGTGTGAGAGGGCAGAGGGCAACAGTCCTGCAGTACAGTGCAGAGTCCTGGGACGGCTGCAGAATGGGGCTTTGTAAAGACCCAGCATGCTGTGTGTCAGAAGAGGGGAGCCTGGGACAGTTGTGTGTGATGGGGGAGGGTGGTGAGAGACAGCAGGCTGGCATGTGTGTAGTGTGTATGCCTGCTAGATTAGCACCATGACCTCGTTGTGCAATAAGTGCAGACACAGGCAGAGGACGGGCTTCTCACGTGATGGGTAACACAATACTGCACTACATTATTTACTGCAGAAATCCTAAATCTTAAGGGATAGTTGAAACAAAAAGAAACAAATTTGCTCATCATTTACTCACCTTCATGTCATTCCAAACCTGTACGACTTTTTTCTGCTCAAGATATTTTGTAGAATGTCCATATAATGAAAGTCTGTGTGATCCAAATCAACACTGGATCCCATTAACTTTCATTATATGTGACACTGGACCACAAAACCAAGTCGCACGGGTATATTTGTAGCAATTGCCAACAATACATTGTATGGGTCAAAATTATTAGGATTATTAGGATATTAAGTAAAGATCATGTTCCGTTAAGGTATTTTGTAAACTTCCTACCGTAAATATATCAACAATTTATTTTTGTGAGTGGATGTGCATTGCTAAGGACTTCATTTGGACAACTTTAAAGGCAATTTTCTCAATATTTTGACATGAGGGTGACTAAATTATGACAGTGTTTATTTTGGGGTGAACTATATCTTTAAGAAAGTCTAAATAAACCTAATTTAAATATCAAACTGCTTAAAATCGCTTAAAGGACTAATGATTAAAGATACATTGAAGCCCAATATAATGTATGCTGTGCTCTAGGAGTAGCATCTTACTGGATAAGCTTATTTTTTTAAAAGGTTCGTCCTGTAATTAAAAGGATGCTGATGTGGTGTTTTATCTTCTGGGCTCCTGGTGTAAAAAGGGGAAACTGTGGTGTCCCACTTAAGAATGCCGTTTTATCTGATAAGGCACACACAAACATCCGGACGCATACTCAAACACATGCAGGGCTCCTCATAATCAGGCATCACAACCAAGAATGATTAACACCAATCGTTAACTCTGGTTATAATGCAGATGCATGTACTTTAAAAGTACAATTTCAGTTGAACTAAAGCAATAATACTCCTTTTTAACATGTAAACACTTTAGTCTGAAATAATACCAGTCTGTTTTTTGTCAATTCAGACTAACAGTGATTTTAACTTAATTGGACTACAAGTGGCATTTGAGAATGGTTAATGTGTCCTTCATGGTTATTGATGGCCTTTTTGTTCATATAGGTTGCAGAGACACAGACTAGCTTCATTAGCTTTAATCAACACTTTTTGTTGTGACCTTTGTGTGCATAAGTAAATATTGCTCTCGTACTTATCTAAGACCAGTTTTTCAGCCTAAACTCCTAAGCTTACTTTGGAGCCTAAAATCAGGAAACCGATCACATGGAAGCATAAAAGTAAAACTTCTCCAAAAGTGGTTATCTGAGTCCCCTCTCTGTGCTATCTGTGCCCTGCACTGGCTGGTTTTGAAGCAGTTGGGGTTTTTTGCCCCATCCAAAATGAGGACACAATTAGAGCGCTGAGCGGAGAACAGTGGGGATCCCTCTTTGAAGTGCGGATCAAATAGAAGAGCCGCATGGTTTTGTTCAGAATGACAGAGCTGGCAAACTCACCACAGCACGGCTAATAGAGAGAGCGCTTTATGATGCTCGTTAATTATCCTTTCTGTCACAGGCCATAGAGAGGAGGAGAGAAAGGAGAAAGGAAGGAAGAGAAGGACAGAGTATGAAAGAAAGCTACTGTAATGGCATTGTGGGTGGACATAGGTGAGTGGTAGACTGCATGCGGGGAACACCGAGACGGCTGGAGGGAAACTGCATGTGGTGAATAGGAGAAAGACGGACATGATGAGGAAATAAATGTTGGTTAGTAAGAGTTTAAACAGAGTTTGTCGGTTATTTCGAATGGAGCAGATGGTCAGAGAGGCGGACAAAGATGGTAAACCAGAAATAATGACAACAACAAGGACTAAACAGGAAGCAAAAGTGGAGGGAAGAAACAAAGCCAAAAGAAAGGCAATGGAGATAAACAGTTTCCTGAGATAAGACGTGCCACCAAGACAAATCCATGCTTTAAAGTGAGACGCTCCCTGGGGGCCGCTGCATTGTAAACCTTTAACCACAGCTTCAGAGATAAATCCTGCTCCTGATCCAAACACTGGCCATCCAGAAACAGCCCATCTTCTCTCTCTCTCTCTCTCTCTCTCTCTCTCTCACTTTCTTAGCTTATTGCTCCCTGAAATTACGTATATCCCTCAACATAGCAACTTCAAAAAAAAAAAAAAAAAAACCCTACAAAAACTTTATCCATAATAAGAGTATTTCAAAAAAATCCCCAGCACTCAGTTGCTTAAATATAAAAAAGTTCTGTTCATACTGATCATACTTTACTTTGATGTCTTCAGCTGCATTAAAGGGTTAGTTCACCCCAAAATGAAAATCCTCATGTCGTTCCACACCCGTAAGACTTTCGTTCATCTTCAGAAGACAAATGAAGATCTTTCTGATGACAGAATGCTGTCAGATTTCCTTCCATTGGCTGCCTTTGTAACTACCACTTTGACGCCTCAAAAACTTCATAAAGAGATCGGAAAACTAAAATTTGAGCATTTGAAAAGAACGGTCCACGAAAGCATCTGCACTCACGGTCAAAAGAATGTATTGAAAGGCTTAAGCACTCAACTGTGCGCAAGATGGAACGGAACACAGAAAATGAAGTATACCTGGGCTTTAAGAGTTACTATAAATACTGTGAGCGGTCTAAATGGATACATGTTTTTTTGTTTTTGTTTTTTTTTCCAAGTACAATATTTGACCTTTTGCCTTTTACTACATTGACGGCACAGTGTGGAAGAGGCTGTTGTTCTCAAGGAGTCAAACGGAGGTGCAGATGGCAGTCAACCCTGGATTTATGAAGAAAGAAAGGGAGGGGGATAATATGTCCATGTGTATACTGCATGGAAAACTCAGTCTCAGATGATTGTGTGTGTGGAATGTCCTCATAATGAATTCAGCTATAGCATGAAAAGCAAACAGAGCAAAAGAGAAACAGATTTTAGAGAAATATTTTAGGGAAACTCCCATGATACAATAACTTCACTGAACTCTGACATAAATGTGATTTTAAAAAAGAAAGGATGGAATAAATAAGTTCTTGATCTTATCTTATAATTAATGTATGAATTAAACAATATTTAAAACTAAGCACAAAGAAACTGTGGAACAATCTTGGCAGCATTGTTGCTTTAACTGTTATATGAACCATATACAGAAAAAAAAAGCTCATGTCTTGCACATGTCTCAGTTGTTGCCTAAAACTGAAAGTCTATTTCTGCAGGCGTAAGACCACTACAAGCAACATTGTTAAACATATGCTTAAAAAGATTTTTTTTCCATTAAAAGTGTATGTGGATCTGTAAATCTGTGACAGAAAAACTTACAGAGAGAGCAAGCAACAGACCAAAATTATTCATCATCATTATTTATCATCAAACCAAATTTAGGTCTTCAGTCGACAAAGTTTAAATCCCGTCTGGCTATAACGCGCTTCCCATAATGTTTACGCATTAGGTCAGTATAGGCGAATAATAGGCGATCTTTTGTGGTTGTTTGAACCCTTTCAATGACATGAGCATTTACACTATGAAAGCAATCCAGTCTGGAAATGGTCGAAAGTGGACAAAATGTTTTAAACCCTATAGCATACTTTATTTGTGATCAGATTGACGAAAGTGCTTCTTAACACCAGGTGTAAACAGGACCCAGACTCTAAAACTTTAAAGCTTCATTACAGCCTTTGCTCTTTTTAGGTCATATAGACCTAATGTTTATATGACAACATGTTGTTGTAAAATAAATAAATAAATAAATAAAAATATAATGACAAATTTTGTAGCTAGAAACTCTACTTAGTGTCTTGAAAACATAATTCAAATTCAAAGACTATTCAAAGACTATAATATTGAAAAATAGACACAAAATTAAAATAATGTGGTCACAGAAAAATGTAAGGGATTATGCACTGTAGAGCAAAATAAAACATTTAGGATAAAATAACCTATTCTTTTTGAGATACTGAATAGCTTAAAATATTGATTTGAGTTGATACTATTTTATTAGGTTAGACAAAAGAGATCATGGAGTGACAGGAGAAACATCAAACTAGCACAGCTATGCAGGAAATTGGTTGCACATGGAAACAGCCTGGGAAAACAGAATGTTGAATGGTGCATTAAGATACAACAGCTGTACTATATATATATATATAATATATATATATTATATATTCCTATATACTGTATTTCAAATTTTCTTCTCGTTCTATTAGGTTTGACATGTTCTCCTATACTCTCTTCTCTCTATAGTCAGGACCAATTTGAAGGTTTAAGCTGAATGTTACAAAGCAATCATGTATGATTAGTTTTGTGTGTGTGTGTGTGTGTGTGTGTGTGTGTGTGTGTGTGTGTGTGTGTGTGTGTGTGTGTGTGTGTGTGTTGATCCGGGACCTTGTCCTCTGCAAGAGGAAGTTACAATTTCCTCTAGGATTTAATCAGAATGCCCGGCAGGATCTCTCACCTCTACCCAGAATCCCTGCTCCCACTGACACATTCAGCAGATGTGTGTGTTCCTTTGCTTGCGTGCGGACTCATCTTCCCTTTTCATAAACCACTTGACTATTTGTGTGACTGTCTGTGAGCTTGTACGTGCACATGCTCTACTGTCATGGCCTTCTGTTCAGAGGACCTTGAGGAAGAAAAACATGCTTTAGTCTCACGCACCAGCCAACCTGGGTCAGCCATACTGTACTGAATACATAGCATTGAAACAGGAAACATTGTTTCTGTTAAGTTCAATAACTTCACTGTTATTCTGAGTTTCATTGTTTAAAGCTATTTATGAATCAAAGAGAAATTGAACTCAAATGATTACAAAAGAATTTCTAAAATTGCAAAATTGGGGTCAGTATATTTGTTAATGTTTTTGTAAGAAGTCCCTCATGCTAAGCAAGGCTGCATTTTTTAAACAGTTATATTTTAGGCCTTTTAATGCCTTTATTGGATAGGACAGTACAGGCGAGACAGGAATGCATGAGGTGGAGAGGGGAGCAATGTTTAATCTTTAAACAATGTTGTGATGGTAAAAAAAAAGTGTGCAAAATATAATTTGACTATTCTCAAGCAGTGTCAGTTGATATTGATTACAATGGGAGAAGAGAACAGGTGAGATGTCAAAGAAACAGAAGAGACGGCATGGAAAGAGGGAATGGCGTGAACGACAGATGTATGAGCATAAGAGGAAGCAAAGGTCTAGTGAGCCAGCTGTTTCATGGCCTAAGAGAATCATTAATTCAGGATATGTTTTGTTCTTCAATGGACAACAGATAGGCCTACTTCATAATGAATAACCAACCAAAGATACTGTGTGTCTCAGTGCACTCTTCAGAGTGTGATTGAGAGTTTTACTGCTCACTGTAAAACTCAACCTTCAACAAAACCTCATTTCGGCATGTTTTGAATGGGACCGTGGAACTATCTATCTAAAAACAGTTAAAGGCACAACATGTAATTTTCGTCGCTAGAGGCTTTGCTTGCCGTGAATGAATGTAGAGTCATGGGAGTTGTCTTCACCTCCACAGTTGATAGAAAGCAATACAATGGGGACTCTGGCATAAATCATGTTCATGGATGAGCTAATGTTTTAAAGTTTTATTAACATTACTGTGGTACGAAGCAGGGTGGGGCAGAGAGCCTGGGACATTTTACATTGCTGCTTTTATTATGCTTATATGCTGCAGTCAGCTGCTGCTGCTCCTTTTATTTTGTTTATTTATTTATTTATTTTACGATTAAAGGTATGATTAAAGGTTATGTTCAATGTCCTCCTCCTTCTTCCCTGAACTTTGTTGAAGATATGTTTTAACACTTAAATTAACATTATTTTATTTCATTCCAATGAAATAGCCACAAGTGCTGAGGTCACTTTACTTGACAAATTAAAATGGTGGGGTAATGCAAAGCTGTTTTACTTGATTTTACCTGGGGGGACCATACTGACATTCAAAAGGAGACATGCCTAGGGAGGAATGGTGAAGGGTGTTATGTGCAAATTCAGCCCTGATTAATCAAGAGCACCATGTGGATTGATTGTTGGCAACCAGGCATCTCAGTGTCTTTTCAATGTCTTTATTTACTCTCTCTGTTTGGCCGTTGGACTGGGGGTGGAAGCTGGAAGACGGGCTGGTGGAAGATCCGATGAGCCGGCCAAAAGCCTTCCAGCGATGAAGGCCTGGACGTCCCTCTGTAGAAGCTGAGGAATGAGAATGCTGGAACATAAAACTCACTCTTCTCCAGCTTCACAAAGAGTCTATGCTTCAGCAGCTGGACCAGAACCTGCCGAACATGCTGAACATGTTCTTGGTAGTTGCGGGAGAATATGAGTATGTCATCCAGATAAACGAACACATGTACAATGTTTTCAGCATCTCTCTTAGAACATCATTCATAAATGCCTGGATGATGGCTAGGGTATTAACCACGCTGAATGGCATTACCTGGTATTTGTAGTGGCCAGTTGGGGTGTTGAATGCAGTCTTCCACTCGTTTCCCTAGTGGATTCTAACTAAATGATATGCATTAAGAAGGTCCAGTTTAGTAAAGATGGTGGCACCCTGCAGGATCTCAAAAGCCATGATCATTAGGGGAAGAGGGAACCGGTTCTTGATGGTAATATGGTTTAAACCTTGGTAGTCTGTGCAGGGTCTGAGGCTGCCATCCCTCTTTTTAATGAAGAAAATACAGCTCCTTCAGGTGAGGTGGAAGGAAGGATGAATCACTGTCCAGAGTTTCTTTGAGGTATTTGTCCATGGCTAATCTCTCAGCACCAGAGAGAAAGTAGAGCCTTCCAGAAGGTGGGCAGGTATCAGGAACCAGTTCAATAGTGCAGTCATAAGGTCTATGCGGGGGCAGTGTGGCAGATCTATCTTTACCGAAGACTTCATGGAGGTCCGCATACTCCGGGGGAACTCAGGATAAGTCAGGAAAATGAGCTAGAGACTTGGGTTTAGCTAGCTCCATCTTGGGAACAGCCATGACTTCTGTGGACGGGACACATGAAGATATCTGGCGAAGTTTCTGAGAATGATTCTAGCTTGGGGAAAAGCTCCTGGGCTGGAGCTGGAAGACCTGGGTACATTGGGTAATGAACCCTCTGCATCTCTCAGGAAAGATGGGAAAGCAAACAAAGATCTGGGTGGAAGATCAGGAAGTGTGTCTCTAGGTGAGGAGACTTGAGACTGGTGAAGGATCTTTGACAGAGCCTGGTCGTGCTTCTGAATGGTTGCAACTTGATCCGAAAGGGCTGAAAGAATCCGTTCTACATTAGAGGGTGCTTCTGCTATAGCGAGGCTGCCTTAGGGGTGATCAAACCCGGGTCTGCAGTGCTCAAGTGGGGAATAGCAACAAAAAAGATGAGATCTTAACAGAACAAACCAGTTTAAAATAATAATTAAAAAGATATGAAGAAGGCTGATAGTATAATTCTTAAAGACCCCCTGTGCATGGTGAAAATCAAGTTTTTAATGTTGTTTATATGTCTATGTGGTGTTTTTAATATGCAAACCATGTGCAAACTCTTATGACAACACCATTGCTGAGTAATTTCTCCTTAAAACTGCAGTGGGAAAAAAAAGAGTCTCATATCTTTCATATCTTTTTGATATGAAAAATCATGTAGATTAAACAATATGGTGGGTGTATGATGTATATTACGATGTTATAATGAAATATGCCTTTCTTCACTGACGTTCTGTGTTTTTCAAAGCGTTCGTAAGGATACTGATTGTTAGAAGCCAGCTGTCTGACTCTGACATACTGAACGGGAACATGGTTTGTGTAACATTAGCAACACATTATTAGCTGTTTGATAGTAATGCAAAAGGCTAACCATATAATTACAGCTATGTGTCTGATGTTGTAAATGTGCTGCATTTACCTCAGTAAATTGAGTTCATTTCTGAGCTGGCGCGAGCGAGTGGAGGAGGGGCTAATTTGCATATCCATAGATCCATGTATACTAAATGAGGCGAGGGTGTAGAGTTGCATTCAAGCTATTTTAAGGCATGAAGAATTTTTTTTCACTAGAAAAAAAAAAGGTTAAATATGTCATTTTGATTATCAAAGATCAGTTTTAAGGGCTAAGATTATTGACTACAGGTGGACTTTAATATCATTCATAAATCTGTTCTGCTTAGATAATAACAAATCTAAATAATAAATATATAAAAAGAAGCACCCAGATCTTTAATCAAAAGCAATCTCTTTGTCAATTTTCAGTTTCAACATCGGTTGCAATATTGCCAAAGCATCAATGACAATTAAAAGAAAAGAAAAATAGCCATAAAATTAAAAGGGTCCTTGTTTCTTATGGTGTGGCATTCAAAAACAAATTGTATTGGTTGCATGGCCTTCCTCCACTAAACTCTTAAAAATAAAGGTTCTTTATAGTGTAAAAAGTTTCTTTAGATTATTAAAATGTTCTTCACACTTATAAAAAATGGTTCATTGAACCTTTATTTATGAATGTAGTATAATTTGAATTTGTTCAGTGTCTGACAGAACAGGGAATATACTCTACACCAGATACTTTCTCGTTCTCTCTGCTGGTGAGATGGTGCATTTAAGCACTCTGAGGAAAGTCTCCATGAGCTCAGTCATACACACAGAGTTCACTGACCCTTGAAGGAAAGGTCACTGTGCGATGCCCTGATGTCCAGCACGGGCCCACCCAACTGAGTGATCTTTCAGGACACACACACACACACACATTCCCTGAAGCCCTCTCACAATACATTCAAAAGAGAAGAGAAGAGAAGAGAAGAGAAGAGAAGAGAAGAGAAGAGAAGAGAAGAGAAGAGAAGAGAAGAGAAGAGAAGAGAAGAGCTTTTCTCATCCAGGAGGATGATGCAGGGATTGACTGATTTGGTTTTCCTATGTGATGATCCAGTAACAGAAAATTGGCGTGGTGTTTATAGCGAGTGAGAGGGCAGGAGGGATGCGTGAGAGAGTGCGTGTGAATGGAGGGGAGGAGGTGTGGGAGGACTCTTCTTAAGGGCCTGGTGATGTCATCTGAACCCAAGCATCAGGATGGTGTTGTGTTGCCCCTTCAAGGCCTGGGAAAATGTTCCTCTGAGTGCGAGAACGTCTGTGTGTGTGTGTGTGTGTGTGTTAGGTCATGTGTTTGTGAGAGTGTGTGCCTGTACTAAGGGAAAACAAAGCCTGAACAAAGAAACAATGCCATTCAAAGTATTCCCTGAAGATGAGGGAGGGAGAGAGAGGGAAAGAGAAAGGAATGTGGGAAAGATGGAAAGGGAAAATGAGACATGGATGGGTGTTTATTGAGATGTTGAGGGCTGGTTGTTGTTTCATACAGATGTTGGTTTATTATTAAATGCTCTAAAAATTGATACCAGACCAAAAAAGAAGAAAAAAATTCTGCCTTGCTTGGGATGACTTCCTGAAATGTTAAATAATGAGCAAATCTGTCCTTCTCAAGGTTTCACATGTGAAAGAGGAGGGGGTGAGGTCTGAGCTCTCCGGACGTGGACATGATGCTAACCAGCCCTGATCTACCATAAAGAGAGGCTGGAGTATGTGTGTGTGTCAGGGCCTTCTCTGAAGGTTTTCTCCGGCATGTCAGCTGCGTCGAGGAGAACATCTGGAGAACGTATGGGCCTCCTCTATTAGGCCTGAATTTTCTCCCTTTCTTTCATTCACTCTTTTTCTCTTTCCCATGATCACTCCACTTCAATCTTTCTCATACTGCTAGATGTTTTTCACCATCTTTTTTTCTTTCATCAAACAGAATAGCAGCACCTATGAAAGCAATGAACATCTATCTAATTCAAAAATACACAAACAAACCCACACGATATTCTAAGAAATGACAAATGGCTTCAAAGCTGATTGATTTTGTACTCTGGAATTTGTAAGAGACCATAGTCAGGTTAGAAGAAATATTGAATTTGAGATGAAAACGAGACTGTGAGGGAGTCTTTACAACTGTATGAAAGTCCCAGATCACATGATTTTCACAACTAACAACTTTTTAAAAATGTTTTATGGAGTTTTTTTTATACTGAATTTTTTTTTTTTTTTTCTCAGAAAGAGGTTTCAACAGTTGAACAATAGATATCTTGATAAACAACAGTACAGTCCATGATGTAAAATGTTCCCGGAACAACAACTCTGTTGGCCCTGGAAACTCATTTCAAACCAGTTAGATTTTAGGTGTAGTTTAGGATAGTCTTGGAGCTTAGAACATTTTTATCAGTCTTTTATTGTCTGTTTTTAATGGTGAAGTTTGTCATTTTTGTGTCATTAGATTCACCCAAAAAATTCAAAAATAATGAAATATAATGGTTGACACTATAGCAAATGGCTTATAGTTGGCTCTGTATATTAAGCTGGAATAGGTTAATTTTATATTTAATGCTGAAAAACATAATCTATAACATAACACTAATTAAAAACTTGCATGCAGGATCAAAATAAAATGTAATACAAATAAAAAGTAATAGACACCAGAGATTTATTCCATGTATGCATCAATCTATAGGCCTAAACTATTCAGCAACAGCAGTTATGATTAAGCCAATTTATCATGTGCTTCATGGTCCTAAAAAAAAAAAAAAAAAAAATTGAATACTTTTATGTATGCCAAATAAACAGAAATTACAGTTATTTAAACTCCATCTCAGCCAGCCTGTTGCCTTTTTGGTCTTTTACTGAAACAGTATATAATATTGAACTAATAAAAACAGTAATGACTGACTCTGCAGTTGAAGTTGACCTTTCCAGTGTTTATAACAATCCATCAAGTTATCCGCAATGTCTTATGTTCTCTCTTTTCAAAGGCTTCTGAACTTTGATCCTTCCCCATTAACTCTGCCATAATCCCAGATGAATATTCTAATATACCGATATGAGTTCAAACCCTCTCACTTTATGTTCAATCAGAGGAATGCTTTTCAAAACATCACTCCCTGCCAAACTGAAAATGGAAGCCAGTCAGCCATGAAAAATAAAGAATGCAGGAAAGAGAGCGAGAATGTAACCAAGAGATGCAAAATGGAAGAAAAACATAAGAAGAATTATGAAGACGTTTTTTCCCCCCTTTTTGTTTTTACACCCAGAATTCCAAGGATTCTGCAAGTTTGATAATTACACTACTGGGAAAGAACTTACTGGCAACTACTGTAATTTATTGTAGTTTTACATTCTTTGTGTGTACTTCTTTCTCACTTTTTCTTATTATGTTTATTAATTTAGCAGATTCTTTTATTCAAAGTGTCTTAAAAATGAGGAACAGTGACTGAAATGGCGAGTTTCAAGTGTAAGCTAGAGCAGAAGTGAAATGAAGGAATGCAAAAATGTACAATACCGTTAAAAAGTTTGAGGTCGTTAAATTGTTTTTGAAAGAATATTTGCTCTTATGCTAACAAAGGCTGCATTTATAAGATAAAAAAATACAATAAAATCAGTAATATTGTGAAATATTATTATTAAAGCTTACTATTAAAGCTTAATTTATTCATGTGATGCAAAACTGTATTTTCAGCAGCATTACATAACTGTCACATGATACTTCAAAAATAATTCTTGTATATACTGATTTGGTGCTCACAAAGCATTTCATTATCAATGTTAAAAACAGTCATGCTGCTATATATGTTTGTGGAAACATGATACATTTTATTTCTGGATTATTTGATGAATAGAAAGTTCAAAAGAATAGCATTTATTTGAAATGGAAATCTTTTGTATCATTATAAATGTCTATACTGAACAATTTAATGCATCCTTGCTGAATAAAAGTAATTTGGGGTATTTTAAATGGTAGTGTAGATTCTAAACATGAATCTTGTCACAATCCTTAGTATTTAACCACTCTCAGTTCATTATAACAAGCCAATACTGCAATGTACAATGCCCATATTACGTATAATTTCTACTCCACATCAAGCAATGCTCTGCTCTGCAAAGTCTGTTTGGTCTGTTTCCTGGGTTCCCAGTCCTCTGGCTGCTGTTTGCTGCCCCACAGCAGGTTTATTTAGTGGAGGTCTTTCTAGCAGGTTTAATAACCTTCTGAAGCCCTTTCCCAACCGTGAGTGTTCTGAGGATTTTTCACTGGATGTGTGTGTGTAATTGAGAGCAGACGCTGAGGGGCCTGTGGCCTCTGCGTGTTTCCACAGTGATGTCAGCTCTGGCGGTCTGTGGGCGATGGGGAAATGTGCGGCAGAGCAGAATGTCTGGGAGGACGCACTCTCTCTCTCTCTATAGGTTTGTATTGTTTCCTATACAGTATCTGCTATTATATCTCCCATCGTCTCAGTGGACCCCCTACAAGTTAATCTCTGACGCATTCCCTCTTGTTTTATCACTACCTTACTTAAAAAAAAAAAAAAAAAAAAAAAGATTAAGAAAAAGAAAAAGAAGAGTAGACTATTACACAACAATTGACAGTTGTTTGGAAAGAGCATCTTGTCAAATTAAAGGCAATTATGTCTGACTGCTATGAGGCTGTAAATCTGCTCCTGTTAGGATATTTGTGTTCCACATACTTCTCTGTAATACGAGATATTATTCCACCATGCACAAGTGGGATTAGTGAAGAAAATTAATACATACAGCCAAGCTTTTGGTATTCCCTTAATGTGACAAACCCCCTCAACTAAGCAGAGCAGACCTTAAGGGGAACCAATAAACACTGCCTTAATTACTCTCTCTCTCTTGTTTTCACTCTGTGATTTTTAAATTTAAATATCTCATTAGACTCTCTGTTGACTGCAGAGCTCAAGCATTTAATACACACACACACACACACACACACACACACACACACACACACACACACACACACACACACACACACACACACACACACACACACACACACAGACAACATACAGATGAACACATGCATCCAGACATGGACACACTCCCAGCGTGCAGCACATATCATCTTCTGTTTCTGTCCTGACCCATTTCAGCATGCTCTGGATCATTTGCATGAGAGGATGCAGGAGATGAATGCCAAAATCAACATCAGTTATAGCTGTCATCATCTAGCAGCCAAAACAGCTGCAGCTTTGAACGGCACTGCAGCGGCTTCAAACACAGGTCCCTTTAAAGCACAGCTCTATACAGACTAAAGGCCAGGCTGTTTATAGACCACACATATCCTTTCTACCACTAACATAACCAGAATGATGACCTCTGCGGAAGATTACATGGACTAATACATGATTATTAAAATGGCGAGTGATGCTTTGTTAGTGATAAAAAAAATAAATAAATAAAAAATGGTGTTTGTCTATTTGTGTACATGAAAGCTTTCTTGATGTACTAAGATCTAATCTCTACTCTGTCTGAATGTACACAACCATTGCATGTAAGAGCAGACAGGTTTTATATTAGTATGTCTGGAAACTGAAAACTGTGGAATCCAGGTAATGTTTGACTATAATCACATGATTTACTTGACCAAGTTTGCCAGGTTAGTCACTTGAAAAATGCTCTTTTTGTTTGATTCACTTAGAAGGAATAAACTGCTAGATATCAACGAGCATCACTATTTAAAAGGTCATTAATTACTCACCCTCATGTCGTTCCACACCTGTAAGACCTTCGTTCATCTTTGGAACACAAATTAAGATATTTTGATGAAATCTGAGAGGTTTTTTTATCCTCCATTGAAAGCAACGAAATGACCACATTCAATGTCCAGAAAAGTAGCAAAGACATCGTTAAAATAGTCAACGTGACTACAGTGATACAACCTTAAAGGTGCTAAAGAGGATGTTTTGTTTTATACATTTTTGCAATATTACTTGAAACTGTCTTTACTAACTGATAAAAGACTATTTATTAGGTGCACTGAAAGGAATAATATTAATATACATCATCTGTGCACGAGGTAGGGTCTTAAAAACATCAGCCAATTGTTTACGCGATCATCGCATAAACGATTGGCCCTCTGGCTTGTCAATCACTGCCGTGACGTTCCTTGTGAGAGACGTGCGCGGCTGCGAGCTCCAGTAACTTTCCACACTCCACAGGCGCCGCATGCAATGTTTTTGTCAGGAGACAGGAATAACAACTGCAGAATATGAGTTACCTGCGGTGAGTCCGACATAATGAATCCACTAAGTGTGTGCGCGACTTAACGATTGTAAGGCCGATTATGAATGTAAATTGATACTTTTGACTGATCGCGCTCAAACGCGTCCAGTCAGAGCCAGTTGCGTTCAGTCTGCGATTACAGTCGGTGTTCAAATTCCATGTGAAAGTATATAAATCTGCTTCAGGAGCAAGAAAACTATCGCTGTATGTTGAGCACAGTCAGAATGTTTTAGCTAGTCGTAAAATGTGTGCCCGGCTTAACAACACAGCGAATGCCGGTGGTAAACAAACACTCATGCACGAGTTTTGGGAGGCGTTCACTTGAAATGAGCTGTGAAGGAGGGGGATTGTTCTTCCGCATGCGCTCATTTCAAAAACTCAGTCGACGAAAACATCTTCTGTACCACCTTTAATGTTATGAAGCGACGGAAATACTTTTTGTGTGTAAAAACAAAACAATAATAATGTCTTTATTCAACAATTTCTTCTCTTCCCTCTTGGCGCAGTGTTGAGTTTCCGTGTTTACATCCGAATGCTGGCTCATTAATGGCCGGCTCCTGGGTTAAAACAACCCAAGTTGGGTTGAAAATGGACAAACCCAGCAATTGGGTTGTTTTAATCCAGTGGTTGGGTTAAATGTTTGCCCAACCTGCTGGGTTGTTTTATTTAACCCAACTACTGATTAAAAATGACTATATGTCTGGCTTAAAATGAATCCAAAATAGGTGAGAAATTAAAAATCAGACACATAATTACTAGAGGCAACAATAATAATCAAAAGGTGTACATTTATTAATAAGCAATTTAATTAATGTTTATTGTTTATTATTCATTATCTTATTAATAAATGCTCATTTCTTAAACATATTAATAATTGTTAATTTCCAGCATATTTTGGGTTCATTTTAAGCAAGCAATACAGTAATTTTTATACAACAGTTGAGTTAAATAAAAACTACCCAGCACGTTGGGCAAACATTTAACCCAACCACTGGGTTAAAACAACCCAATTGCTGGGTTTGTCCATTTTCAACCCAACTTGGGTTGTTTTAACCCAGGATTTTTTAGAGTGGAGGTGGTGATGAATTCGTACAATGTGAATCATACAAAAACTGAAGGTCCACTCCAACCCCACCCCTAAACATACCCTCTTAAAAATGCTGAGTTAAAAACAACCCGAGTTGGGTTGAAAATGGACAAACCCAGCGGTTGGGTTAAATGTTTGCCCAACGTGCTGGGTAGTTTTATTTAAACCAACTATTATTTAAAAATTGCTATATGGCTAGCTTAAAATGAACCCAAAATAGTTGGGAAATTAAAAACCAGATGCAATTAGAGACAACAATAATAGACAAAAAGTGAATGTTTATTAATAAGCTTTAATATTTTATTAATATAAATTTATTAATAAGCAATTTAATAAATGTTTATTGTTTAATAATTATTCATTGAACATTAATAAATGTTCATTTCCAACATACTTTGGGTTCATTTTAATTAAGCAATACAGTAAGTTTTAAACAATAGTTGAGTTAAATAAAACTACCCAGCAGGTTGGGCAAACATTTAACCCTACCACTGGGTTAAAACAACCCACTTGCTGGGTTTGTCCATTTTCAACCCAACTTGGGTTGTTTTTAACCCAGCATTTTTTAGAGTGTAACCATCACTGGGGCGTAAGCAGATTGTACGAAAATGTACGAGATCATACAAATTCATACAAATTAGCCAAAATGTAAAATAGTTATGAATTGCCGTGAGATCAGCTCCCACTGAGAAACACTATGTCTGACAACAGCAGAGTCACGTCAACAAGACTGTACGTGAAAAAACGTCATACGCACTGTCATACGCAATTTTTGTATATTGGCCAATTGCATTTCGTTGCTATTTGTATCTTTGCTACTGTAGCTATGGACGCAAGAAGTCTCTGAGATAAAACAGCGAAGATTACAGCAAGGAGCATATTGCAGAAATGACAAAGTATCAAAGTATCATGAGTTGAGTCTTATATCCCATAAGAAGCGACAGAAGGTATTTTATAGCACAGCAGAATGCTAAAATAAGAAACAGCATTGTATGAAGAGCAGGATTCTCATCTAAATGGCCTCCATCAGCACAGCTCTTTACTTAAAAGGACGGGTAATTTAAAACATTAGAATGAGAATTAGAACAGGATGAGAGGAGAAAAGGCAAAACCCAAAGGCTAAATGTTCAATTGAGCCTGCAGAGGAGGGAGGGAGAGGGACAAGATTTCCAATCCTCTTTGATGTGAATTCTTTAACTGAGGTCTGCTCAGCGACCGCTAGACAGCAGCTTAGAATTACCTTCTTTAGAGTCTCTCTGCTCTGGATGGTCAATGTAATTTTGAGCCACTTGGCCTGCTTTGATCCTCCATGCCTCCTTCACAGATCCTAAGAATCTAAGGTCTGACTGATTTCATCAATACCGACTGAAGCGCAGAGCTAGAAATCAGAGAGTGTGCTCATCTGCAATAAGCTGCCATGCCAGCTGACAGCCCGCACTGTTGAAAGCACTTCCTTATGCTGACAGTCAGTCGCGGTGACTAGCTGCTAATAGGTTGAACATTTCATTCTCTACTTTGTGCTCTCCGTTTTTCTATACTTTGGAGCTTTTGAGGTTCTTTCACATTGCTGAGCTGCAGTAAACGCAAGTAAATAATGACAAGTGCTTACACGACAACAGCTAAGCGAAAAAAAAAATGTGGAACATCCTCAGTTGATAAGATTATTTATAAGGCAATTACTTGGTTGGCAGCTTTTTGGAAACCCAGTTTTAAACATATCAAAAACCCATTGTTCTTGTCAGAATTATTTATTTGCGAAGTGCATCAGTTTTCAAACTACAGACTAAAGCATAAATTTCTGTGTTTATGCTCAAATCTATCACTTTTATTCCACCCTATTTTGGTCTACAAAGGACCAGACAGGTTGTTCTCCTGTTGTGGGGAGTAAATTGCAACATCCGTTCTGAATCAATCATGGAGATTACAGAAATATTTCGTATTCAGGTTGAGCTCAGTCAATAGCACTTGTGAAATATGGTTGATTAGCACAAAAATTATTTTCAACTTTATGTTATGTTTTGGCTTCATTTACACTGTGTGTTTCCTGTGTTTTGCCTGAGGTCCCAGTTATAGTTAGCTTCCTTGATTGTTAATTAATTCCAAACCTTTTCTGTTTTACCTTGATTACTACTTCTTGTTTAATTAAGCGCTTAGTTCTCCCAAGTGTTTTGTCTGTGTGTAGTGCTTATGTTCCTGTTGTGTATTAAACTTATTTGATTGTTAGTTCTGTGTCCTGTATTTCCTGTAATTCAATCTGGGTTAGAGTGAGTCACTTACAATGGAATACAATATTCCATTAATAATACTCAATAAAACAATATGCATGTTAACAATTTTAGTATGAAAAAAAAGGTTTTTTTTGTTTTTGTTTTTTTTTGTGTGTGTAAAAGTAATTCAGGTGACCTGTTACTACAACTTAAATAAATGCATGGTTGCAAGTTAAAAAAATTCAAATTTATTGTTTTAATTAAATCTTTTAAGTTACAAGTTCTGTTATTTAGTAACAATAATGTTGATCATTATTCAACTTAATATCGTCTGTAATTGAAACTTACATTTCTGCGTTAATTGGCTTGTAGTAACTTAATGAAATTGTTGATAACTTCAGAAATTAGGCAGTGGATTTCTAGTTCCCAGCATGTTTTGCATAGGAGAATAAATGTTGAAATTACCTGTTGGTGTTTAATGCTGTTATGTTTGACATTGAAAAGAGTTTCTGTAATGCTTAAGTTTTTGTGGTTTGTGCTAATTGTTGAGTAGATACATGAAGGTAAACACTACATTGACTCTATAAGTAATGACTGCGCCAATGCCAGTGCAATATCTTACTTGTTCATTAAATATACATGTTAAATAAGTTATGTTAGCATGTGCTATGATTGCTGTTGATTTGAACTGTATAGATAAGATTAGACTGAATTCAGGTTGATTAGGACAATTTTTCCAAGTTATCTCAATGGCAAAAATTGTCCCAACAATTGACCGTAATTGGTTCCAGGGCTCATTACAACTTCATTTTTTTTTAATAATCAACTTAAACATTTGTGTTTATGCTTCAAATTAAGTTCCTCTAACTCACTGTAGCTTGTTGGTTGAACATAAATTCACTCAAAGTTGTCATAACTCAAAAAGTTATATGTACACTACTTGTTCAAAAGCCTAGGGTCAGTAAGATTTTTTTTTTTTTTTTTAAAGAAATTAATACTTTTATTCAGCAAAGATGCATTAAATTGTGTCAGTAACAAATTTTATATTATTGCAAAAAAAAAAAATCTGTTGCAAATAAATGCTGTTTTTCATTTTGCAAATTAATGCAATTCTTTTGAACTTTCTTTTTTGAAAACAATGCATGACCTTTACTGCAAAAAATACGAACTGTTTTCAACATTGATAATAAGAAGAAATGTTTTTTGAGCAGCAAATTATCATATTAGAATGATTTCTGAAGGATCATGTGACACTAAAGACTGAAGTAATGATGCTGAAAATACAGCTTTGACATCACAGGAATATTAAAATATTTAATTAATTTATTTATTTATTTTTACATTTTGATTAAATAAATGCAAAGAAAATTGACTTTTTAAAAAAAAAAACATTTTAAAATGTCTTACTGACCCCAAACTTTAATGGTACTGTACATGCAGCATCTAAAATCCTAAAATGATAAAAAAAAAAAAATGAGAAGAACTTTACATCTCAAATAATAAAAAGGTTTTTGCAGAAAAATCAATGTAAGTTCTTTCATACTGATAACTTTATATTTTTATATATGTAAGCACACTAATGACACTTAAGCAGATGTGGATAGGATGTACTCAGGTTGAGGTGGTTCCCACAGTTTTTCGTACTACAGAGAGAGAGAGAAAGTAATGGAAAGCGAATGAGACAGGAATGTTCCCAGTCTCCCATGCAGAGAATGGGGCAAAGAGAAAAGAAACACATTAAACTTCCACACAAACATGCAAGAAATCTGAAAAGAATTTGTGCGTCTCCTCTGGGTGGCATTTGCACATTACTGGCTAATGAAACTCTGCCGTGTGCTGCTGGGTGCTTTGGAGTGCAGCCCTAATGCTAATTAATTGATTCCTAACAAAACTGCATGGCAATTACAACATTTCTGGAGAGCCGAGCTCCAGCGCGCCAGCATGTTGAACATTAATAGCATAACCTTCATTTGAAGAGAAAGAAGAATTTGAGATGTCTCAAAACAGCTTCTGCTCATTAGAGGGAAATCTGTTGAGTTGTCATTAAGGGATTTCTTCCCACCTTTTCCCTCTTTCCCGTTCACCAGAACGCCAACGGAAACAGCAGAAAAAGAGCGCTTTATTTCCCTGAAGTAGACTGTAAGTGAAAAGCTCCAAAGACATTTGTTTTAAGTTGTAAATGGTCAAGCATTCAATATTATTCTTTATTTTATATGAAAAGGGCGAAACTTTAAAGGCTGTTTTTATGCTAATGCAAAGCTTAATTGGCATTAGCAAAATTGCTGTGGCATGCTGAGGGGCTGTGAGATTAGCTAGAGAGAAAGAGCGAGATAAAACCTTCAAAAGGCCTATTTCAGAGGAATTATGGGTTTCCTTTGAACATCTTCCAAGATTTAAATACATTAAAAGCCTGTTGGCATACATGTAAATTAAGCAGTACCAAAGCGTTCCAAAGAATTCATGCCGAATAATACCAAGGGTGGGAGGACAAATAAGAAAGGGCCCGATCACAGGGGAAGTGCAGCCAGCGATCCCTCCATTGCCTGGAATCCCTCTCAGCTCATTCATTCTTCCTCCGTTGTCCATCGCTCTTTCTCTCTCCTTGTCTGTCCTCAGGCCAAGTGGCTTAAGAGATGAAAAGGCAGCAGAGTGGTGAGCGATCCCAGAGAGACAGATTCATCTGAGCCCACAGCTCAATGACAGTGTATCACAAACACACACACACACACTATCAAACACAAAAGCCCATTTAACACCACTCAAGTCAAGAACAGTCACAGCAAGCATTGCAGTGAGAGTTCAGAACACGCACACACAGAGTTAAAGGAAGTCTTTTCAAGGCATCTGCTGTGAGTTACCTGTTCTGAATCTGACCAACGAACACAGCTCAAGTGGATGTAAGTGAGTATCTCTGTCCTTTATAAATCTACGTACCAAACCTTAAACAAATGTAAAGCTTACTTTTATACGTACAAACACACACACACGCACACACGAGTCATCTGTCCCACTCTTCCATGGACTCTCCTATTCTCGATACAAGATCTCGACCAAACATTGAAGCAAATAAATATTGTGACTTTGCATAAGATTGTTGACACAATGATATGACAAATGCACACTACAATTAAAGCTAAAGGCTTTGGCAAGGCAATGAAATATTAAAGTGTGTTAACTCTTTTGGCCTGCGAGTGTATACACATATACATACACACAAGACTCACAGGCATGCATACATATATGTTTATTATAAATTAATATTAATAATAATATTTTCATTTTAATTGTACATTATTTCATCATCTAAATAACTATGCTGTACATTTGACTAACAATTTATATTCAAAATGTTCTCTATAACAGATACCTGGGTAAACTGTCTGGCAAATCGCATTCAATGTTCTTGGTTGTTGGTAAACCAAATGTATATCGTAGCAGTCTGGAAAGCTGGCATTGGGAAAATATCAAAACATTACTGCCAAAAATGTCTTCAAGTTCAAGATATTTTGGACACCTTATGAAACCTACACAGAGGCATAATTGACAAAATAAAGTATACATTTTTTTTGGTTATGAACACATTAGTATGAACCTTTTGCTAAATGTCTCTAATAGCTAAATTGATATCGTAACATGAGTGACTAGCTATGTTTTCATCCACCTATTTTATGCAAATTTTGGCATTAAAAAACACATAAATTATCAAAATGTGCATAAAAAACTTTTTTTTATTTGATAAGATGACGTGAGCATAAAAAACTACTATGGAAACACATTTACCAAATAAATCCCTCCATGCACAACAAAAAAACCCATGAGACTTTCCCTCAAAAGTGGATTTGATTGGATAACTGGACTAACCAGCTGACCAATTTCACCGCACAGCATCTCAAATGTTTATTGCGTTTCGTCTGCACGCTCTGAAACATTTATGATGTAGGAAAAAAGAGCCACAGTGGCTTCCCCGATTGCAGAAACGTCCATTTTTATCATTTTTATTGTGCCAGTTACCTAGGAAGGGACAATTTCATTTGTTCTCTTGGCTTTTTTCCAAAAAAATTTATGCAGTATTCCAATTTTGTGCATAAGTTAAATTTGCAACTTTGGATGAAAACATGTAGCTACTGCCAAGATTGGGTTCAGCTACAACAGTTTCATTTTTTTTTTTTTTTAAGAATAGGCCTAAATGGTTTTGAAGTGGGTCAATACAATTGAGTCAAAGACCAAAGAAAACAGGAAGTGTTTTATCAATAGTCCATTAATATCTTACTCAGAAGTTAGTTTTCTTAGCCTTTAACTAAGATTTCAAAGCATTTCACTGCAACTGTTGCATCATGTTGCACAGGATCTTGAAAAGTTAAAAGTTTAGACCTCTCTAATCACACAGAAAGAGAAACACACTCAGAGGCATTGTGCTTCATAGACAGATATTGGGCCCTATCATACACCAGGCGCAACGCAAGTGTTTTTTGCTAGTTTCAGCCCCATGCAGTTATCATTTTCACGTCCTGCGCCACGTTGTTTAAACAGAAAATGCATTTGCGCCCATTTGTGTGCCCATGGGTGTGCTGGTCTGTTGTGTTCAGGCGCATTGTTGGCATGTTACAATTTTGAGGCAACTGAAATAGACTGCGCCATTGACCAACTGAAACCTGATCTAAAGTCAATGGCGCAATATTTGTTTTTTTATTTAAAGAGCGTGTTGCGGGTGCACAACACGCGTACACTCTGCTAATTACATACACAGGGACATGCACCAGGACACAAACATGCTATATATTAAAAATAAAAGGATTACAATGTAATTATTGTGTGCATAAAGATAAAAATGCTTTGGTGGAATCCAGCTTTTCCTGTAAATGGTCTGCTCGCTCGCTTTAACCTTGTGCACAAGCAGATCGATTTTCTCACTAAAAAGCGTTCGGTTTTTCCGCTTGCAAATTCCTCCATGTAAACAGCGAATCGGTCATGGCGCGAGCACAACTGGCCTTTAAAGGGAATGGGAGATGAGATTCTGATTGGTTTATTGCACGTTATGCCCAAAACACACCCATTACTCATTAAGACAATAGGGACAACCCTTTTAGACCATGCGCCGACCACTTTTCCCGTGCTCAAAAGTGGATTCAGACACGCCCTAAGTGCACTTTCGCGGTGCGCTTTAGACCATGCACTTAGATAGTTAAAATAGGGCCCTATGTCTCATTTTGAGAACAGCTTGAAATACTTCTGATGTGAGTAATGGCATCCTTAGCCTGTGACCTCTATCAGAAGCCTGAAAGTAATAGCATGCATTTTAAGCCCCTTTGTCAACAGTTACCTCACCATAGCACTTCAATGCTAATTTCATCAGGACAACAACAAACAGATACCTACAAAAGAGGAAGAGAGAAAACATTATTTTGGTGGGTCATTAGCAATATTGCAAAGAAAGTTAACAATTTTGCAAACAACACTAGCAAACACCCTCCCTCATTCTCACACATACACACTGATATACAAATGCAGGCTACTGATGACATCTAAGTTTTGGAGCTTTGTAAATGTGTGAGTTCTTATGTCTGAAGTCTGAATCTGTGCTTTCATTTCCAGACTTGCTGAAATCAGAGGAACAGTGATTGGAAAGGCTCAGACACCTCAAGCAGGCCACAGCATTTAATATAAAGTTAAGAAGATTTAGATCAAAAGGTTAGTGAGAAAAAAATTAAAGGGCAACTCAAATGAAAAACATTGCCTTTGCAGTTTTTAAGCTGCATGAGTTTGTAAGACTCATCATAGCCTCTTAAAGATGAAAGAGCAGATTGTCCGGTAGCGAGCGCCACATTACATTCTGCTCTGTCTGACCATGCAGCCAGCTGAGAGAAAGCCTGACAGAGTTTGTTCATGTGCTGTGAGAGTGGCCCAATACAACAGTCAGAGTGGGGGATTCGTAACATGGTAATTATTTTGGCTTATGATCAGTGCACTGTGTCTTGTGTCCTTGTTGTTTGACTGGTGTCAAAGGGAGGACAAAGATGACTGTGAATCTGCTTTCTTTTAAGACTTAATCAAAAATAATTCTGTGAACTTCATCTTCTTTTTCTCTTCTCTTTGTTCAGGACACCCTTTTTCACATTTATTTATCCCTTTCCCCCCTTCAAAGTACTCTTTAAAAACAGCTGGAGTGCTTTAAGATGTTCTCAAGCACCCGGTGAGTATGAGACAGCTAATTGGTCAGCTCTTGCTGATCTTTTATCATCAACAGAATAAACATCAAACAAAATCAAATCAAATAAGAGAAAAACAAACATCAAGCCGCAAGCTGAAATCATGGGGTATGTAGAGGAGAGCAGCAGTATGGGATAGCAGGTGGCTAATGGCTAATGCAGTCTGGAGTCATATTGATACCGTTTACAGGCCCAGCTGTGCAAATGACTGCTAAGTTAATTAGCCCATGCTGAGCTTTTACGCTGAACCAAAAGATTTAGCACATTAAGGTGAATATTTCATATTGATTAGGATGGTTTTGCTAAGACTGTATTTAGCTAGCATCAAATTCCAGTTTGTCAAAACTTACATTAGAAGAATTTCAAATTAAATAGCTAATGAAATTATATTAATGAAATTAATTAAAGGGGTGGTTTATTATGATTTCACTTTTTTAATTTTAGTTAGTGTGTAATGTTGCTGTTAGAGTACAAACAACATCTACAAAGTTAGGACACTCAAAGTTCAAAGCAAAGGGAGATGTTTTCTTTTAAAGAATTCTCTGTTTAAGGACTACAGCAAATGGCTGGTAGAGACTACAACAAGCTTTTTCCTGGGTTGGTGACATCACTAACCCTAAAATTTACATAATCCCTGCCCCCGGGAACATGCAACAAAGGGGATGAGGCCGTGTAATTGCAATACAGTATGTAACATAAATGCAATAGCATGTCATAAAAGTTATAACCGTATTTAATCTATATCTGTTCTATATCTTCATGTATCATCTTATCTCTGGCTCTGTAGGCATTTTACAACAGTTCCCACAGGAGCAATTTATAGATTATCATGACAGAATATGCTAATCAATGGCCTTAAGATAGTTAAGTCCACATCAGCTACATAAATTAAGCAACTAACCATTTAGAAACGTCCTGTTGCATTCTACATGTTGTCACTTCTTCTTGAGTCTCTCCATCATTGTACGACTCCGTTTTGAACATAAAAGGCTGGACAGTTTCTAACATTTTAAGTGAGTCTGCGTGAGTAATAGGCGCTGCAGTGCTAACAGGAGCTCTTGAAACTCTGCCCTCTTCTTGAGAGCAGCAGCTCATTTGCATTTAAAGGGACACACACAAAAATGGAGTGTTTTAGCTCACCCTCAAAAAGTGACAAATTTAACATGCAATAAAAAATTCTCTGTATTTTGAGGTAAAACTTCACATACAAACTCTGGGGACATCAGATACTTATTTTACATCTTGTAAAAGTGGCATTATATGACCCCTTTAAAATGAGAAGTGAAATTATTTAAAGGTGCAATATGTAAGAATTTTGCAGTAAAATATCCAAAAACCACTAGGCCAGTGTTATATATTTTGTTCACTTGAGTACTTACAATATCCCAAATGTTTGCAACTATTTGTAAATCGTGAGAAAATTTCAATTTTAACCAAGGCTCCGGGACGTGTGAGGAGTCGCCTGTCAATTGCGTCATACCCGCGTTACCCTCGGTTTCCGGTTTTATTTTGTAGAAACCATGGAAACACCAAAAGACGCATTAATATATTACATGTTTTAATAGGCAAGGGAACAACTGTTTTGATATATTTATAGACAGAAAACTAATTGTTGTTATATAGCTCAACATGTTTAGTCTTACCATGCGAGTACCATGCTTTACCATGCCTTAGAGAAAAACACTATTTTGTCAAGTAGCTAACATAGCATAATCAGATGCAGCTATATTTTTAGCAGTAACAGTAATACAGAATTTTCTCCATCATTCAGTACGTTTTAAAATTAATTGCATGTCATTTATCAACACAAGCCATCAAGCATTTAATATGATATTCTAAAATCGATCTAGCTGCAGTGTGTCTCAAACAAGTGTCTCACAGCAGCCACCGAGCGAACGCACAGAGTAACGTTATAACATCATTTTCAACACACTTAAATGTATCTAATATGAAGGTGTGTTCACGTGGCCTCTTAATTCCTGTAGTTATGACATTCCTGCTTGTAAAAAGCATTCACGTTCTCGTAGAGTTCGTAATTACAGCTTGTAAGCTGGGAGTTCCCTTTCAAGGGAACTCACGCTGCGTAAAAACGCTATGGGAACGCCTCTGCATAATGTCGTCTGAAGCATGTATGCAATCTGTCCAATCAGGAGACGGAACGTCATAGGCGGGTGACGTCACTGACCAGGAACCATAAAGCCGGCCCGTAAACACTGTCATTCAGCTTCTGTGTCTTCAGCAAGCGCTAAGTGTGATTGTCCTATCTATTTATTGTTGTCTGTTTATGGCGAGCGAACAACATTTTCATCCATCCCGCGTTTATCCCGGGATATGATACACATGGAATGTGTGTTGTTTGTTTGGGAGTGCAGCATGCCCAAGCAGCTCTCGAGGGGGCTGCCTGTGTGCACTGCTCTCTTTGAGGAGGGCGGCTCGACTCACGTTTCTCAGGGCTTGGGTCCCGTTTCTGCCGAGGTAGTTCAGCGCCTTCGGTCTTGAGATTCGCATATGGATATAGCAGAGGGGTTTAAGACGGGCCATGCCCTATCTTTGCCTTCACCTGCTGCATCTAAAAAAAAAAAAAAAAAGTTTCTATTTCGGAGACAGGAAGCACGCATTGCGGTTTCTTCCTCTCCGGTGGATACAGTCACGTTAATGGCGTCTAGTTCTGAGGAGCTGGATGTTGTTAGCGTGGCTATGGGAGATTCTGAAGACTCGCCACTTCAATCTCCCGCGAGAGGTTTTACAGTTTTTTCCGACCTCCACACTGAGGTGTCGGGGTTGTGGAATAAACTTTTTCTCATACTATATATTTTACATCAAAATGTGTGGTTATGAGAAAGCACGGTTATATGGCTGCTGGCGGGAAGCAGCTGTGACCAGGTTGAACCTCTCGCGCAGAAAACACCAGACAGAGCGTTGCTATCCGTATTTCCCCTCCGAGGAGTTGGAAAGCGGGGCAACGCTCGCTGGCGAAATTCTTTTAAGCAAGACGGGTCTGAGGACCGTCATTGCTGTTAGAACTTCGCCAGAACCAAAGCCTGACAGTGTTCACCTCATCATACGGTGCCTGTCTGTCCTTTGGTGCCCCCGCGGGGCATTGTGCTGATTGCACAAAACTCACCAGGACCCAACCTTGAGAGGCTGGTTCTTTGTGTAGTTTCCCTGCAAAGCTAGACGGCGTTTACCTTATTATACGGTACCCGTCTGCCTTTGATACCCTCAAGGGGGCGCTCTGCAACCCCGCCACAATGCCGGGGTGCAGTGATCCCTCGCAAGTCACTCGAGGGTGGCTCGCATTCTCTGTGACAGCCAGGCCAGTTGTTCCCTGCCGGTGCGCCGATTCAGGGCATTGTGCTGGCTGCACAATACACACTACCCTGGTAGTAGTGTTTTCTAGGGGCGCTCTGCTGACCCGCCACAACGCCGGGGTGCAGCAGTTCCCCGCGAGTCACCCAAGGATGACTCGTGTTCCTCTTGGTAGCCCAGTCAATTGTTCCCTGCCGGTGCGCCGATTCAGGGCATTGTGCTGGCTGCTTAAGAATATGTCAGGAGCCAGTCTTGAGAGGCTGGTTCCCAGGAAAAAAAAAATAAAATTCTGAGGGTGGTCCCCCTCGAGAGACTGGTACCCCTAGTAGATTTTTTGTCAGAATGAAAATCTGTCAAAAGTATCTCAGTGGGTCCTGCGAACTATAGAAAAGGGGTATGCGATTCAGTTCAAAACACGCCCACCCTGATTCAATGGGATTCTATCCATGGTGGTAGATCCCGAGCAGGCTTTGGTATTGGTACAAGAAGTGCAGACACTCTTGCGAAAGGAGGCTATAGAAAGGGTCCCTCCTCCCAGCAGGGAGTCAGGCTTTTACAGCCGTTAATTCATTGTGCCAAGGAAAGACGGAGGATACGTCCAATTTTAGATCTGCGACAATTATATTGAACAGTAGCAAGGCTCAAGCTCAAAATGCCATGTCTTGTCACAAATCAGATCCGAGGATTGGTTTGTGACGATAGATCTAAAAGATGCGTATTTCAATGTGTCAATCCTTCCATATCACAGAGAATTCCTGAGGTTTGCTTTTGGGGGGCGAAGCACACCAATATCGGGTTCTCCCCTTCGGCCTAAGCATTGTCACCCTGAACTTTTACCAAATGTGCAGATGCGGCGCTGGCGCCCTTGCGCATGCAGGGCATCCGCATTCTCAACTACATAGATGATTGGTTGATTCTCGCTCAATCTGAGCAGATGGCGGTTCAACATTGAGGTGTTGTTCTCACTCATATGGAAAAGTTGGGGTTGAGACTAAACGAAAAGAAAAGTGTGCTTTCTCCTGCACAGAGAACCACTTATCTGGGCGTGGTATGGGACTCTGTGATTATGAGAGCCCGTTTATCTCCGGCTCGAATAACATCAATCCTCAATACCATCTCGGACATAAGGCAAGGCCAGTCACTCACTGTAAAACAGTTCCAGAGACTGTTGGGTCTGATGGCAGCAGCGTCCAACGTTATACCTTGCAGCCTGCTGTACATGAGACCGCTGCAGTGGTGGCTCAAAACCAAGGGGTTCTCACCAAGGGGGAATCCATTTCGTATGATCAGAGTCACGCGGCGATGCTTACGTGATCTAGACATATGGAAGCAACCTTGGTTTCTATCCCAGGGACCTGTGCTGGGGGCTCTCAGTCGTCGCATCATGCTAACGACAGATGCATCCCTCACGGACTGGGAGGCGATCGTGAGTGGTCGCTCGACACGGGGTCTGTGGCAGGACCATCATCTCACATGGCATAAATTGTCTAGAAATGATGGCGGTATTTCTAGCATTGAGATACTTCCTTCCAGACCTCAGAGACAAACGTGTTAACAGACAACACATCAGTAGTCGTATATAATCACCAGGGGGGTCTGAGATCACGCCCGCTTTACAAGCAGGCGAATCAGATTCTCATATGGTCCCAAGGGAAACTGCTATCCCTTAGAGCAGTTTACATCCCAGGGTACCTGAATATGGGAGCAGACATCCTGTCGAGGCAGCGGCCGAGGCCCGGGGAATGGAGACTTCATCCGGAGGTGGTGAAGCTCCTTTGGGAGAACTACGGCTAAGCCAGAGTGGATCTGTTTGCGTCTTGAGGGACGACTCACTGTCCACGGTGGTTCTCCATGTCAAACCCAGCACCTTTTGGGCTGGTTGCTATGGTACAGCCGTGGTCGAGGCTACCGCTGTACGCTTTTTCCCCGATCGCTCTGCTCCCGGGAGCTCTCACAAGCGGGCGGTCTGATACTGCACCCCCGCCCGGAGTTGTGGAAGTTGTGGGCATGGCCTCTGAGGGGGCACATCTCATAGATTCCGGTCTCTCAACTGAGGTTGTTGAGACCATACTCCAATCCAGAGCTCCCTCCATGAGGAAACTATATGCTCTGAAGCGGATATTATTCACTTCTTGGTGTGAGAATCATCAGTGGGATCCAGTTAACTGCCCGGTTAGCGCAGTGCTGGACTTCCTGCAGGAGAGATTTTCCACAGGGCTATCCCCCTCCACACTAAAGGTGTACGTGGCGGCCTTAGCTGCTTACCACGCTCCTTTCAGTGGAGTCTCTTGGGGAGACACCCGCATATAACACTAACCTTCGTGGCACTATGAGGATAAGACCTGCAGTTCACGAGAGTACCGACATGGGATTTGGCCACTGTGTTACAGGGCCTATCTATGGCTCCCTTCGAACCCATCATGTTTCTCATCACTATCTCGTCTCTCAAGAGAATTGGTGACATTCAAGCCCTGTCTGTTGCTACATCATGTCTTGAATTTGCGCCTGGTAAGTGTAAGGCATTTCCACATCCCAATCCGGGATATATTCCTAAGGTTCTCACTAATACTGCGAGACCTATCATGCTGCAGGCCTTCTGTCCTCCTCCGTTTAAGTCTTTGGACCAGGAAAAGCTAATCTGCTATGTCCAGTACGGGCATTGGATGCGTATGTTGATGAACACCTGTTCATATGTTTTGGTGCACCAAGAAAAGGTCTACCAGCATCTAAGCAGAGAATAAGCAAGTGAGTGGTCGAGGCTATCTCACTTGCTTATGAGGCGGTCGGGTAGCCTTCACCATTGGCTGTCCGAGCGCACTCTACAAGGAGTATGGCTGCCTCCAAGGCTTTTATTTCTGACATTTGTGATACGGCAGGCTGGTCCTCATCGCACACATTTGTGAGATTCTACGAGCTAGATCTCGGCTCCGCTCCAGGGGCACAGGTGTTACTGTGAGTTGTGCGCTTCGGCTTCACACGATCGGTCACTTGTTACTATGGCGACGTTGGTATGGCGTTCCCATAGCGTTTTTACGCAGCGCGAGTTCCCTTGAAAGGGAACGTCTCGGTCATGTATATAACCTTAGTTCCCTGATAGGGAACGAGACGCTGCGTAACTCTGCCATACTCCCTGCATGCCCGAAAGCAACTTGCTTCAAACTTTGAGAAGCTGAATGACAGTGTTTACGGGCCGACTTTATGGTTCCTGGTCAGTGACGTCACCCGCCTATGACGTTCCGTCTCCTGATTGGACAGATTGCATACGTGCTTCAGACGACATTACGCAGAGGCATTCCCATAGCGTTTTTACGCAGCGTCTCGTTCCCTATCAGGGAACTAAGGTTATATACATAACCGAAACGTTTTCTGAAAGCTCCAAGATGTACCACGTGGCCGCTGTACCACCTGACCGCTGTAGATTCATTTAGGCGTTGATAGTGTAGTGCCATGGAAATGCATAATTCCCAATTCAAGGACCAAAAGGATGTGAACAGCTCCGAATATAACGTCACGTGTTGTTATCTCAAGATTAAATACAAGGTGGAGGGAATGCAGCATTATAAACAGAGCTGCGTTACCTCATGCTCATGACCGGAAAAGCGGAAGTGGCGCCGGCGACTGTGTCATAATAAATGTTCAGCTGCTCGTGAGGTGTGTGTTGCGCAATTGCTCCAGCGGCGTCGTTCAGCTCCCACAACACTCGCTCATGCTCTGCTTCATACTACAATAACGTTAATAATCGCATCTATAAATGTTTATATGTGACCCGATCTGGCGAAATGAGTCGGAAGTCGCAACGTTCTATTTTAACATATGGGCCGATAATGTGGAAAAACAATGAAAAATCGATTTTTTTTTTAAAGGTAATTTCAAAGAACAGACTTTCAAAAATAATCTCCCAAAGTTTCGTAGTCCAGATAATTGAGTAAAGGTATTTAAATGGCTAAATTTGACATGGTTTTACTAAATTCGCTGGAAATGAACTTCTCAACTCCTCTCGTCACTTATGAGCATTTCCCGGTATCCCCTGAAACGTCATTATCTCTGCTCTACAAATATGGTGTTACACGTTGTATATAACCAATCAAAAAGCTTAGAAATGTAAACACACTGACCTAAACGCTGATTTTTAACAATGGGAAGCCCCGTTTCGACTGACAGGCACGCGATCAGTCGAGCCATCCTCTGTCAGACTAGCGCGCCTTATAAAATAAAACTCCCATTTGCGTGTCTCTCTTTTAAATTGAATCCATATAGGTAGCACAAAAATTCTTTTTGCATACAAAACCAGAGAGCTTTCATATCAAGCCTCCAACATGCTTCTGTTGTGTTGTTTTCACCCTCTAATGAGTCTGAGTAATATGCGTTTACAACAAAAATAGCACAGCAGCTAACTGAATACAAGTATGTATATTTCACATGCTCATAACTTCATGAAAAATGCACAGATCATAAAAATCGCACATCAATATTTAAAGCAGATTCTCAAGATTAAAATGAATCCAAAATCAATATAATATATTGCGAAGATCACAAGATATTACTCACGAAATGATTTAACATACTTGGCTAAAAACATGTCTCTCATCTCTCCAGGATGCAGTGTGTATCCAATGTTCCCGGACCCATCCATGTTCGTTTTCCAACGTGGAATAACACATAATAGATATCATTTTAAAGCTTAGAATCTCATCTTTTTAATGCATCTAACCATTTTGAAAAACTCCTAACGAGTGCTGAGAAGTGCCTCTAAACCGGAGTTTACCGCCCGTTGGCGCCACCTGGCTGCGGAAAAAATGGACAACAATTTTTCAAACTATTCTTTATAATATCACCACGAAATTTGAACCAGATACAGTTCCCATATAGGAGAGCATAACCAAAAAAAATTTTTTTTTTGCGATCTTATTGTGTTCCTGAGTTATTCCATGTCAAATAAAAAAAGAAAAATAATTTTTAAAAAATTATATATATTTTTTGTCTTTTATTAGCTGTTTCTCAGCAAGATAATGTCCAAATGTAATGTAATTTATATTTTCTTAAATTTTAAAATGTTTTCTATCAAATGATACCTACCTTTAGACTCTCCTTGCTAGAGTTTTGGAGTTATGAGTCTTTACTTTTGTGTGTGTCGCTCAGAAAAAAAAAAAAAAAAAAAAAAACTCTAAAACAGCCTTCAGGTCTTAAAGGGTTAATTCAAATAAATACTTTAAAATAATTTGAGCTTCAGCATGGTTTAATAGCATTTATATATATATATATATATATATATATATATATATATATATATATATATATATATATATATATATATATATATATATATATATATATATATATATATATATATATATATATATATATATATATATATATATAAATGTCTTTGGTCAAATTAAGTTGTAAAATAAATAGTTTATCCCTTTAAATGCAATGGATTTTGAAAGATATCAACAAAAAAACGGGCAAAAAACTTTAAAAGCGATTTTCTCAGGTTTTCAATTGGAAAAAGAGGGCAGACGACCATAATTAAAATGGGTATATCTTTAAAACTTGACTTTGACTATGATATCATTTTAAAGCTTATTATCTCATCTTTCCATTGATACCAAAATCTCAATTTTGAAATTTGGGTCATTGTGACTCATTTTGCTGGATCAGGTCACATATGAATAGTTCATTCATCATATAAAGCAATTGTGTCTCTTCAGATGACCAACCGACTAACGTTAAAGTTTTTAAATCCTTAAATGACAGAAATGATTTTAGTTTGACAGAAATGGCCCTAAGCTAAATATGGCACGTGTGACCACAGAAATTGTTTGACAAATTTAAAAAAAGTTTAATCAAATCTTGGAGCAGAGTTTAACAATAGTAGTTTCTTCTCACTAAGAGCAGATTTATTTATTTATTTATAATTATTTATTTAGGTCTTAAGACCTCCATTAATTAATTAATGTTTCAGTATTAAAAAAATAATAATAATAGTTAAAAGACAGCGATCATGACTTATAAGAGCATAATAAGAAATTGTAGTTTTTTTTTTACAGGAATACCAAATGCTAGGGAACAGTAATTTGTCACAATTAAGTAACAAATGCCATGAAACTCTAAACACTGATGAGCTGATTCAACTGAAATCAAGTTTTCAAAGTAGCATTCTTATCAAAATTGTTTTGGAACATAAAGCAATCAGACCACACATAACTAATAAATAAAGAAGGTTACTTTCTTTCTCTCTTTCCATCTGACTGTGAATGTTTATATGGTATGAGCCAGATGGAACGCTCTGCTCAATAGCTTCATTCCTAGTTAAAGAAGTTTTAACAGGTCTCTCACTGTGCCAACATGTGTGTGGTCAGACATCTGATACCTATACAAACACATACACACATGGGATATATTAGGATGGATTAAAGGATTATTTCACCCCAAAATGAAAAGTTTGTCATCGTTTACTTACCCTCATGCTGTTCCAAACCTGTATTATACACAGTGAGTTATTAGGCAGAATTGGGTGTAGTTGGCATTTTAGTTAGGGCAGGGGTTTCCAATCATGCTCCTGGAGGGCCACTGTCCTGTAAATTCAACTCCAAACCCAAATAAACACACCTAAACCAGCTAATCAAGGTGTTACTAGGCATACTAGTGTAGCAGGCCAGGGTGAAGTGTACCCTCATTTGTTAATTGGCCAGTATCATGTGAAAACGGTAAACCTATCAGTACTTGGGTGTCATGGTATAAAATGAGAGGGCATGGGTACCTGGGATGCATTATCATCCATACCACCCCTTTATAGAAGTTCTCCATTAATGAATGGGAAAGTCTCAGCTTTGTGCTGCTGTGCACAGGCTGCCCCGGGTTTCAGTACTTCTGTTTTAAGGGGGATTCTCCTCAATGGAATGCACATCTATTGATGTAATGCACTGCTGCCTTTTTTTTTATTTTTATGAGTTAACTTTGTGTGTGGGTGACTGTAACTTTTGCTCGCCGGGGAGTGAGAGTGTAAAGTGTGGCCGTTCTGTTCCTCGAGTGTGCGGTTGATTGTGGCCTTGTTTGTTCTTTATTTTCTTTTTCTTTGCTTCTTTGTATTTCTCCTTATGATGAAAGTGTAAAACTCTTGCAGTTCAAAAAGCTTACGCTACCTCCTACACCTTCCCTATTCAACCTTCAGACAAAACTTAACTGATGCGACGGCAATTAAGTTTTTTTTTTCTTTTTTGCAATTTGAATACGTAATATGGTCTGGCGGAAGCTAAATATTTTAATTCATAACTTGTTAAATATGGATTTTTTTTTTTTTTTTTTTTTTACACAAATGCATCACTTTACTTCAGAAGGCCTATATTAACACTCTGGAGCTGTGTGGAGATGTTTATGATGGATGGATGTTGATAGAGGCACTTTCTTCAGCTCATTATATTTTTATAAAGCTCAGATGCATCAGGATATTTATTAATATATCTCCGCCCCCTACCGAGCTCTCGAATCTATCACTGCATAAACAAAGTTCACACAGCTAATATAACCCTCAAAATGGATCTTTACAAAGTGTTCGTCATGCAACATGTCTAATCACGTAAGTATAGTATTTATTTGGATGTTTACATTGATTCTGAATGAGTTTGATAGTGATCCATGGCTAATGGTTAATGCTACACTGTTGGAGAGATTTATAAAGAATGAAGTTGTGTTTATGAATTATGCAGACTGCAAGTGTTTAAAAATGAAAATAGCCATGGGTCTTGTCTCCGTGAATACAGTAAGAAACGATGGTAACTTTAACCACATTTAACAGTACATTAGCAACATGCTAACGAAACATTTAGAAAGACGATTTAAAAATATCACTAAAAATATCATGATATCATGAATCATGTCAGTTATTATTGCTCCATCTGCCATTTTTCGCTGTTGTCCTTGCTTGCTTACCTAGTCTGATGATTCAGCTGTGCACAGATCCAGACATTAATACTGGCTGCCCTTGGCGAATGCCTTGAACATGGGCTGGCATATGCAAATATTGGGGGCGTACATATTAATGATCCCGACTGTTACGTAACAGTCTGTGTTATGTTGAGATTCGCCTGTTCTTCAGAGGTCTTTTAAACAAATGAGATTTTTTTAAGAAGGAGGAAATAACGGTGTTTGTCCATGTCCATGTACTGAACTCGTGTTATTCAACTATGCTGAGGTAAATTCAATTTTCAATTCGATTGTCAATTTTGCCCCTCTTTGAATCTGAGCAAAAACACGGCATTTCTGTGTGTATTCCTTTAAATGCAAATGAGCTGCTGCTCCCAGCCCCCTTTCCAGAAGAGGGTGGAGCTTTAACAGCTCATGCTTCGGTTTCTCAACAACAAAACTGGAGAATCTCACGCAGCCAAAATGTCAGAAATTGTCAGTAGTTGTGTTCAGCCTAACATGTTTGAACCGGGGTCAGACATTGACTGAGAGACTCTGGAAGAAGTTACAACTTTTAGAATGCAACTGGATGTTTCCGAATGGTTAGTGGATAAATTTATGTAATTGTTTTGGAGTTAAGTTGATTCAACTCATCGCCTAGCATGTACCATTCATGTTAATCTTTTGTGCAAATGCAGCATTGAAATGACCCTCGTTTGTGAAGCAGTCTCGTGTTCCTATTAGATTGTGCTACCAACATTATGTTTGCATTGTGCTACCTACTGTTTTAATGGGAGGTAGCAAAATCTGAGCCGGTAGCACAAATCATCACAACAATGTAAAATGATTTGCACAAATATATAACACTTTACCAACTTTCTTATAGGCACATTTCCTTCATAAATTAAATTCAACAACTGTGTCCTCAGTGACTCGGTATCAGATGCCGGGAGTCTATGGAGACTCTTATGTTCATTGGTAAAGAACATTCAATAATACATATTATTAATAATAATTAACAATAAAAGAACATTTGTAATGTTTTTGGTGCAGACATTGTACATCTCCAGCTGCTACATCAAAGAAACAGAAATGGTGGACTGCTGCGGTTCTCTCAGGGCGGTATCTATGCTATTAGGGCAGAGTGTCACCAGCCATGGGCGGGGCTTGTCCCTATACTTATGTAAGAGTAGGGGGAAACTGGATCCAGCTAGTAAAAAAAAAAAACAGCTTTTAAAGTTTTACAGGTATACAGGTTTTACAGGATTTTTTTTTATTTAAACTAACAAACAAATCCCCCCAAAACGCAAGATCCAGTCAGATTAGTCTGTTTGCATGAAAATAGAACATTCATAACGCCTCATAGGTTTAGTAGTTCACTCACATTTTTAAATATTATTTTTTATTTATTTATATTTTTTGCTTCTAATGTTTTCTTTATATATATCCCTATGTTTTAATGTGGTTATGTTAATAGACAATATATTTCTGCATTAAATGTAACTTAAAATAAAAATATCCCTTTAATATCTCTTATTTGAATTTTATTTCAGCATTTTGAATAATTCTTTTAACAAATCCAAGGAACAGCAGACATGTAATGAAATGTAATGTAATATAATATAATACAATACACTGCCTAGCCCGGCCTGTTTGGATTTCAATAGGCAAACACTTAGAAACTATGACGGGATCATTACTGCAGCGAATAGTATGCGCCTAGCATGTTATATGTTTGGGAACCCTAATTGGAGTTAAAAATAGAGTCAAATGGATTGTGTTCATTTCTTAATTAACCATGTAGGAACACATATCATGGCTATATTCCAGGATGACAAACCCAAGATTCATCAGGCTCAAATTGTGAAAGAAAGGGACCATGAAGATTCATTTTCAAACGTGAATTGGCACCTCCCAGTCCAGACCTTAAATTCGTTGAAAGTCTTTGGGATCTGCTGGAGTAGTCTTTACAGAGTGCTTCACTCTTGCATTGTCAATACAAGATCTTGACCAAAAATTGATGCACCTCTTGATGGAAATAACATTAAAACATTTATTTCCATAAAGAGATGTTGTGTATAATATAATATAATATAATATAATATAATATAATATAATATAATATAATATAATATAATATAATATAATATAATATAATATAATATAATATAATATAATATAATATAATATAATATAATATAATATAATAAGTTTAGTTTGTACTGTAGTTCAAGAATCAGGTGTCTCTCTCCCTCTCTCTCTTTCTCTCTCTCTCTGAGTTCACAAACTAGGAGAAGCACTCTTCTTTGCCACATAAAATCTTTCCTTCCCTACAGTTGTCTTTTGTCTTCCTGTAAAGCTGCTAAAAACAGTTATGAATAATCCAGTATCATTACAAGGCACTTTTACAGCAGCTTACCAGCCTCTGTGCTCTGGTAAAGGACTTTAATCCGTCTGCCATGGTAGAGCAGTCTAATAAGTCAGAACAGGTGCACCGCCGGACATATACACACAAACTTCTACTCACACACACACACACACACACACCTCTAAACACTATATCTGTATGCACTTTAGAGAGGACAAAAGGGACAAAGTGAGACACGAGTGGCCATTGAATTTTCTGTTGCGCCAACATGGGGATGACATTTACAGTGTCTTCCAAAAGTCTCCCTCCCTCTCTTTCTTGAACCCTCTCTTTCAAGCTTTCTTTCTTTCTCCCTCTCCTGCAACATGCCTACAGGGTTTTGAGGACAATGGCGCTCTTCTACTTCAAGAAGCTTCAAAGACTTAGCTACAGCAAGCAGGCGTCTGTGACTTCCTCTGAAGTGCCTCGCTATAATATATCATATCTAGATGTCCCCAGAGTGCCGGCCAGGCCTGCAGTATGGAAAAGAACCAGAACCATACCGGGGTCTCTGCCCTTACTCGTAAAGCACTTTATAATCATTCCGCTGCCATCATGATGCATTTGAGACGACGCAAGATATGAGTGGTGAAAGAGAAAATCAAAATGGTGAAATCAGAAATGGCGTCTTTGTTAAGCCAGTGAAGACTTCTAAGATGTGACTTTAGAGAGTTTGTGGGTACACAACAATGACACAAAGGGAATACCAGATGAAAGCATTAGAGATGTAAATAACTCTTCTGCCAGAAAGAGAGAGACTGTGACAGAGAGAAAGTGTGTGTGTGTGAAGAGAGATTGAAACAGAATGAGTGTAAAGCTATAGAAACAGAATAAGTGTAAAATGAAACATATCAGCAGGTCTATATGGAATCTGTGTGCGCTGAACTCCGTAGAAAGATGGTTTCCATAGAACTGAAATGCCTGTCTTTCACAAAATTCTCCACCTCTTGTATATTTGTTAATAACTACTGTGGCTATTTTGACTATATGGGTCAGCATGTTTAAATCTATTTTACAGATGTCCCCTAAAATAAATGCCATAATAAACTCAGCAGATGTCTGGGCCTAAAATGAGGAAAGAAGAAAATGTAAAGTTTCATTTGATTAATTTTTTTTAAACTGTGGCTGTGAATAAGCAACAAAGCACAGTGCTTACAGAGAATATATGAAAACAATTCTACTAACTCTGTTTAGACTTCATATTAACATTCATCTTGGGTGATCTCAGGTGTTCGGCCAAACTAAAAAAATACCAAAAAGGCATGTTAAAAAATGGGCTTAATTAAATTGAACTTAATTGAATAAATAAAACATGCTGGTCAGTGCTGTATTTTATATGGAACTGGTAGGCTACATTAAATTTTAATAGTCTTCTCAGGGTTAGAGGTTCTAATCCAGGCTCATCTCTGTTCAAGAAATCAAATTTCTCCCCCCTCCATAGAAATATTGACGGTTGGTAGTGGTACAATTTCTCAATTGACCCACCGTGGCTGGTGTAGCAAGTTAACTTCAGAGCAAGGCTGCACACCTAAGAAATAATAGATCACTATTAGGGCTTTAATCGATTCTCATTTTTATGAACCAATATAGATTCTTAAATCCCATGAATCGATTAGTCTGTTTTTTCAGTTGATGAATGAACAGAACATTGTAGTGTGCCTCCCATCCAACATCCCATATTGTGCTTTGTTACTTTTGATATGAAACAAAGTCACAGATTTCAAATTCTGTCCATTTTATTACAAATTTAAAAAACTGTTTTGGTGCTGTTTAATGTGGCATGACAGTTCAAGAGAGGCGGTAGCACAAAGCGCATGTGAGCTGATCATCTCCTCCACCACCAGTTACAGCTCGAAATAAACATGGTTGACCACCCGAAAATATGTTAAAGGTGCCCTAGAGCATTCTTTCACAAGATGTAATATAAGTGAAGTTTCAGCTAAAAATACCCCATAGATTTTTTTAAATTAATTTTTTAACTGCCTATTTTGGGGCATCATTAACTATGCACCGATTCAGCATGCATGGATCGGGTCATGTGAGTATAGTATTTATTTGGATGTTTACATTTGATTCTGAATGAGTTTGATAGTGCTCCGTGGTTAAAGCTAACATTACACACTGTTGGAGAGATTTATAAAGAAAGTTGTGTTTATGAATTATACAGACTGCAAGTGTTAAAAAAATAAAATAGCGACGGCTCTTGTCTCCGTGAATACAGTAAGAAACGATGGTAACTTTAACCACATTTAACAGTACATTAGCAACATGCTAACGAAACATTTAGAAAGACAATTTACAAATATCACTAAAAATATCATGATATCATGGATCATGTCAGTTATTATTGCTCCATCTGCCATTTTTCGCTGTTGTCCTTGCTTGCTTACCTAGTCTGTTGATTCAGCTGTGCACAGATCCAGACGTTAATACTGGCTGCCCTTGTGTAATGCCTTGAACATGAGCTGGCATATGCAAATATTGGGGGCGTACATATTAATGATCCTGACTGTTACGTAACAGTCTGTGTTATGTTGAGATTCGCCTGTTCTTCGGAGGTCTTTTAAACAAATGAGATTTATATAAGAAGGAGGAGACAATGGTGTTTGAGACTCAATGTATGTCTTTTCCATGTACTGAACTCTTGTTATTCAACTATGCCAAGATAAATTAAATTTTTGATTCTAGGGCACCTTTAAAAGATACAGTACAACTTAGTGAAATCCGTATCCTGTCTCATGTAGTCACTCAATCAATGTTTCAACTGTGGAAAGACGTCAATAAAAGTAAGCAATAAGGTACGAGAGGCTGTGCTGTATCGTGAATAGGTTTTGTTGTGAACACAGAACAAGACGCAAGTGACAAATGCTTTGACTAGTGCTGTCAGTCAACCCTTAACTGTTAAAATGATAAGACAATGCACTGGACATTTAAACTGATTTTTTTTTTTTTTTTTTATGAACAAAGGACTGACCTGAAGGAAAATGTTAAATCTGAATGCAGGTAATAAACTCGCTCACTCGATCTTTCTCACAATACTCTTCTACATAATACAGTAAGATTCAATGAACTATATCAATATCAATTGAGAACAAACAGTTTACGTTGCTAAGAGTGGTTGCTAAGGGCGTTGTTTAGTGATACACAGAACCGTTGGGTGAAGCGGTAATAGCCGTGTTTTATCGTGAATAAAACACAGATATTGACCAATCAGAATCAAGAACAGGAACTAACCGTTTTATAACAGTTTGTAAACAATATGTCACGTAACGTCACATTTACCTCAGAAAAGTTAGCCAGCTATAAAAATGAACTCTAGAGAGTAGCATTTTGTTAAATATATGCACCATATTACATAATCATTATAATTTTTAATGTTCTTCAAAAATTAATGCATGTTTAAATAAATCCATCAAGTTTTTATGATAACCACCATTTAAATGTTTATATTTAAAAAAACGCATTGGAATAGAAAATAATTACATAAATGTAAAGTTTATATTTTACCTTTATTATTAAAAAAAACTTACTTGGGTTTAATTTAATTGTTTGTAGGCTATACAAATCGGTTCATTTTAACCTTCAACTGACTCCCATGAATAGTTTACTGCATTAGTTGAGATTTTTTTTTCCCTTGAGAAAATTTGTCATGTTCTGTTCCTGTAAATACAAAATAATCAATATTGAATCGAATCGAATTGCAAGCTTGTGAATTGAAATCAAATCAAATTTTGACATCTGTCATTTGTATCAATACCCAGCCCTAATCACTGTTATTATTTATATCTATTTTGCATTGTGTGGAATGTGTATCGCCAATCAGCAATTTCATCGATCAGGATGCATGAAGTGACTAAGTTTAGCCTTCAGTGGTTCTAAAGGCTTTGAAATCTGGACACAAACAAACAGAAGATGTGAGCCTGAGACCGAGCAGGAAGCAGAGCTCATTCTCTCTTCTACCCTTCTGTACATGTATACCACGCTCTTTTCCTTCCTTTTTCTTACTCTGTCTTGTGCTTCCGTCTTTAAACATTGCTCATTTGAAAGGGAGATTCATCAAAGATGGAATTTCAGTCCAATTTGTCTTCAAAAGAAGGTAAAGTCTCTCATTATGTGGGCTGTTCCCCTTCTTTCCCATTAGAAAGGCTGAGAGAGAGACAGACAGAGAGAGACGTGTTAGTCATGGCCACTTATCTAGCAACCTTATGAGCACAGGATTAAAAGATGAAAGAAGAGAGAAGGGTTAGTGTTATAGAGAATGTAAGCCGCTCGTGAGCCCTACAGACTCAGCTTTTAACTCTTTCACAACATATCCAAACCTCTCACTGTCCCTATCAGTGTCACCCAAATGAAGCGAAAGTGAAGTGAAAGCGTTGACTGGATTCTTCCCAGTGATGACTGTTTTAGACAGCGGGTCGGCACTGATACTCTGCTTTTAAAGGGTTAGTTGACCCAAAAATGAAATTTCTGTCATTAATTACTCACCTTAATGTCGTTCCAAACCCATAAGACATTCATTCATCTTCGGAACACAAATTAAGATATTTTTGATGAAATCAAAGGTTTTTTTTAACCTTTTTTAACATAATTACCATCATTTAAGGTCCAGAAAAGTAGTAAAGACATCGTTAAAATAGTCAACGTGACTACAGTGGTTCAACCTTAATGTTATAAAGTGACGAGAATACTTTTAGTGCACAAAAACAAAACAAAAATAACGACTTTATTCAACAATTTCTTCTCTTCCGTGTCGGTCTTGTATTGCAGCTGACGCAGTGCAGCACTTCCATGTTTACGTCTGAACACCGGCTCATTATTGGCCGGCTCCTGTGTTAGCATCACACGCATGTGTCGTGCTGCTCACGTGAACAGGGTCGGCTAATACTGAGCCACCGTTCGGACATAAATACGGAAGCGCTGCGTCAACTGCATAAAAGATGACAGAAGAGAGAAGGGTTAGTGTTATAGAAACTGCATATGTTTTTGGTGAACTCTAACACATAATTAGCATATGGGTAGTTGACAGAACCCATATGCTAATTATGTGCATATGGGTACAGTACTTCATCAAACTATTTTAAAGTGCATATTTACAATTATTTTATAATAAAATCAGCTATGATCTTTGATCTTTCAGTGACATTTTTATTTGCAATTCTATACATATATATATATTTTTTTTTTTCAATTTCAATTTTCAATTTCAAATGAGCTTTATTAGCATGACTGTGAATCACAGTGTTGCCAAAGCATTAACATATTATACATAAATAATACAATAAACAAACAAACAAAACATATATTTATACATCATGTTACATGCAGCAATGCAAACAAATCCATCTTAGTAAATTAATAAATAAAGCAAGTCTCTAGAGAGTTATCCATCTCTAATGTTGTGAATGGCTAACACATACAGCTAGTGTAGCTCTGTTATCATCTTCACCAAGCATGAAGGGTATTTTCTCAGTATCACAGTTCAATGAATGATGGAATTAGTGTTCCAAGTATGGAGAGAAATGTTTCTCTTGCATTGTGATATTTAGGACAGATGAGTGAAAGTGTTTCTCATTCTCTATTTGCTGTAGATCACAGTGTCTACAGATCCTCTGTATATTATCCTATATATATATATATATATATATATATATAGAGAGAGAGAGAGAGAGAGAGAGAGAGAGAGAGAGAGAGAGACAGAGAGAGAGAATTTGGAATTTGTCACACTGCAGAACTGTTCAAAAGTGGGTTTAAGATCTTTAAAGGGTTAGTTCACCCAAAAATGAAAATTCTGTCATTTATTACTTACCCTCATGCTGTTCCACACCCATAAGTCCTTCATTAATCTTCAGAACACAAATTAAGATATTTTAGTTGAAATCCGATGGCTCATAAAAATGACAATTTGCCTTCGATGACTTTGAAAGTGACTGTGAATTAGTGAACGCTAATTATGCAAAGATGCATTTCGATTACTCAATGAAGGAGAGAGAAGCATTGAGATGAGAGTGATCTGCGAGGTGTACTCATTACAGTAATCTGCTCTATATACATTATAGCTGTAGAAATGATCAGAAGACAAAGAGTAAAGACAGATAACAGATGGTAAGAGAAAACAACCCACAAAAAACAACAGAATAAGAAAACAAGAATAGCAATGTGGGAGGAAGGAATGTGCTTGTTATTTATTATTTTTTTTACAATAAATAAATAAATAACTTTAAAGGTCCAGCTGACCTTAGCAGCAGAAGGATTATTTCCGTGGCAAGGTCAGCTGGAGAAGGATTACTGTACGGCTCTGTGTTCTTGAATGTGGCGTGGGGGCATGTTTGAGCGGAGGCATTCTCTAAACAATGCTGAAGCTTTGAAGTGCTTCATCTTTTCATCTGTTTCAGCAGCCTATTTAAACAAAGCTCTGAAAAGTGAGAATGAGGGGGAAAGAGAGAGAGAGGCTGCGTCGAGTAAACAAACTATAGTGAAATAACCTGTTAGTAATGATCAGAAACAGTCATGACATGTTCATCTTATATATATATATATATATTAATGCTGGGCAACGATTAAATATTTTAATCGCGATTAATCGCATGATTTTTCTGATTAATCGCGATTAATCGCAGCATGCGCAAAATTCAATAATGAAATCAAATGTAGTGTATTGCGTAATTTTATTCTTTCAAAGTACTGCTGTATGAACAAAAGTGCAATAGAGAATACGAACCGACGTCACACCTCGTTGCATGCCTGGGCGGCGCCGCCATTTTGACAGGGTCGCCCTGTATTACTCGTACTGAAATTAATACGGATTCTTGCTTACCTTTTGTTTTGTTTCTCCCATTAAGTGGAACGTTAACATTTTTAATGGTATCGTTTGCATGGAATAGAAGCTATTTTATCGCATCGCATGATCATTTTATTTATTTTTTCACTGAAGTTTTGTAGGATTTCGTTTACAGTGTTGATCTGTTTACCTGTTTAACGCGATAAAAACGCGTTAACTTGCCCAGCCCTAATATATATATATATATATATATATATATATATATATATATATATATATATATATATATATATATATATATATATATATATATATATATATATATAGATTTCAATCATCTACTATATAAAAGTCATAGAAATAAGGTGAGATTGTGGTGGTAAAAGCATGATGAAAGAAAACAGACATTTATATCCCTGTGTTGTGATTGACAAGAGTAGATACAATTTCTTATATATATATATATATATATATAAAAACTTTTGCAGCCCAAAACTGTATTGCTGAATGTCTAAATATATACATTATTAAGGATATAAATGTATTACGTATATAAATCAGATTTTAAACATTAAAGCTTTCATGTTACTTATAAAGTTTTATTGATCAACGCAGGTGTTATTTTTAGACTATCCAGAATATCTATTATCTCCTATAAGGATCACAGTGTATTCAAGTCGAATTTACTTTCTAACATTTGCAGATTTAGCTATTCTGTTTCACAATGCAATAATACTGTATGTGTGTAGCATGAATCACTTTCTTTAAAAGGCTATTTTCTATACATCCATCTGACTAAAAAATAATTGGATGGGTCAGCATTTCATGTGAAAGGCTACACAATTCACGCTAAAGAGACTAAATTAAAACCTATGTGCTTGGCTTTTTTTACTTTTAGGTATTACCAGAAATATGGAAGTAAACTAATGCCATATGTTTTTGAAATAAAAAGCTTGTTGAATTGCAAAAAAAGAAAAAGCATTGCATTAACCGTGCTTGTATTTTAAAGCATTGTATTTTTAGGGATTGCATTTTTATGGGCTGAAATTCAACATAGTTGTAAATTTAAGCTGTGAATATTTCAATTCAAAACAGTTCACACACATTTACATTGTTAAAAATGCAATAATCCATTTTCACCTTTCAAATTCCACTTCCAAAATATTAATTCTGTTTAAAAATACAACCATGTAATATAATATTCAGCAGGCAATTTTCGGTCCATTTTATTTCACGTCCACAAATTCAGTGGTTCAAATTTCAGAATTGTCATTTTTGGGTGAACTAACCCTTTAACTTTATAATGCGGCTGTGCTGCAGTGGGGTTTCCCTCAATACATCGTTTGGATTCCCGTCGTCGACTAAATACAGTGATACAAAAGACCACCAAACCTGCACATTATTGAGAATGTAGGCTATAGGCTACAGGCAAGCAGGAGGACTCAGAATATGAATGTAGTGCGCAAAAGTTTGACACTAAGCGTTTCCCAGTGAAATACTGGCATAAAGTTGTCTTGACACTGGACTGTCGAAATTGGCAAATTTAGGGACCGTCTCTAAAGTTACACAAGACATTTCTATAACTTCAATAGCATATAAACAGAATGACTTACAGTCATGAAACAAACTGTAAAGTGTTCATGTAGGTTTCAGGTATGATTCACACCTTTTAGATTCTTGATGTTGAATAAAATAAGCTGTCAAGTCATATGTAAATATCATTAGGCTATATATTTCACTTAACCTACTGTATGCTCATTCACATAATATACCATAATTTAAAGCTCAATAGTATTTGAAGAGAATGAATTACAGTCTGTAAAGTGTTGTCATGTAGGTGTGATGCACAACTTTTAGAGTGTTCATAATAAATATGAACACATGCTGTAGTGAAAAATAGTAATATACACATGATTTGACAGCTTATTTTATTAAATATCAAAAGTCTATATACCATAATTTTAGATTGTTGATATTAAAATAAATATGAGCTCATGCAGTAGTAAAAATTAACAATATTTTTTTGTTTATTTTATTCAATATCAAGAATCGAAAAGGTGTGCATCATACCTGACACCAATACGAGCAGATTACAGTTTACGAATGTTAGTTCAATTATTTTCAAATGATATTGAAGTTAGAAACGTGCACACCAATGTCATATGTAACTTTAGAGACGGTCCCTAAATTTGCAAACATGGACCATCCAATGTCAAGCCAATTTTATGCCATTATTTCACTGGGAAACGCTTAGCGTCTTTTGCACATTAGGTCCATATTCTGAGTCAACCTGCTTGCCTGTAGCCTATATAATATTGTATAGGTGCGAGTTTGGTGGTCTTTCACTGTATTTAGTCTATAAAGATAAGTTAAGCGTTGTCCCGACGGCAATCCTGGAGTATGATGTATTGAAGGAAACCCCAGTACTGCAGCACAGCCGCGATATAAAGTTAAGGAAAGTTATATGTCTACCTTAGATTTAACGTTTGAACTGTACATCAGCATCGGGGAATAACGTTCTCGTTCACTTTAGAGAAAGCTGCTTACATATAGGCTAACGTTACATAGGGAAAGTAACACTGAAGACACTGAATTAAATGTAAACACAACTGTTGTGTCTTTACCAGCTTTTCTGCATATATACTGTCCCTGATAAACATCACACATGCACTTACCGCTTGTTCCGTTAATGTCAATCCGTTTTAATGAATGAATGACTGTTGCTCTGCTCTTCATCAACACACGCTAGCACCACCCGCTGGTGAGGTCGAATAATAGCAGATGGAGATTATGCATTATTACTCTACTGCTTTTCCTGCAGTTCCTGGATGTGAAAAGTTGAAATTTGAACCACTGAATTTGTGCACGCGAAATAAAATGGACCAAAAATTGCCTGCTGAATATTATATTATATGGCTGTATTTTTAAACAGAATTAATATTTTGGAAGTGAAATTGGATTGAAAATGGATTACTGAATTTTTAACAATGGAAATGTGTGTGAACTGTTTTGAATTGAAATATTCACAGCTTAAATTTGCAATCCCTAAAAATACAATGCTTTAAAATACAAGCACGGTTAATGCAATGCTTTTTCTTTTTTTGCAATTCAACAAGCTTTTTATTTCAAAAACATATGGCATTTTTTTACTTCCATACAGAAATGGTTCTTCTATGGCATCACTGAGAAAACCACTTTTGAAACATTTATTTTTAAGTGTGTACTTCCTTCACTTGGCTTGAGACAAGCTCAAGATTTAGTACTGGTAAGATCAGGTGAGGTAATGCGACTAAACTTAAATAAATGATAAAGTAGAATAAAGTAAACATTCTCCAAGGACTTACTAAACATTAAAGGTGGGGTAAGTAATTTTTCAAAAACACTGTTTGGAAGTTAGTCTGGCCGAAAAACAACTAACATGTAACCAATCAGCAATGGGGGGTATGATGGTCGAGGAGAGAGAACAAGCAAGAGGGAGATTTGAATAAAGACCGCAAAGACTGTGCTTTATTTTTCGTGAAGGATTATTTTGTTGTGCGTCAGCTGTGATAAACTGACATCCACTCTCGCATTGTGTGTGTAAAAGTGGCCAGTGAGAGCTGTGCAGGTAAACCACTGTGCACTGGTGGCCACTAGAGAATGTGGCGTTTAGCATCATTATAGTGCACTCGCCTCGCCTGCCAGCAGCGATCGGGCAGGGGTTTGAGACCGACTCGGAGCAGGGTGGTTAGGATTGGAGGCTGAGTTTTGGAGGTTAAGCAATGAAGAGAGGGGTGGGTTTGTTTGGGTTGATTTCAAATATCAATGTCCAAAAGAATATACACAGACAACTCTTTATAAGATGAAAGCGGTGACTGGTTTCATGAGGGTGTGCAGCTTAAATATGAGTTTTGCATGAGCGACCTCCTCTGTAACCTCCTCTGTCTCTTGCATGTTCCATTTTCATTATCTCAATATCATTATACTTGCTTCACTCTCTTTCCATAAAGAGATACCTCACCCCTGCCTCAGCTGGGGTCCCATGGGGTTGCGAGGAGATTAAAACAAACAGGGTTTAATCAGCGGGTCCTGCCGCAGCACAGGAGCAGCAGACAGAAGGAGCCCTCTCCAGGAGAGCAGCCTGCAATCAAAGACTGCTGCACCCCTCTTCCAGATCCCTATCACAACAACACAACCAGCAGAAACAATTATTTATTCCTTTTGATGTGGGGTTTTGAAGTTATCCCTCCATCCTTTTTCAGCACCCCCCCATCAAACATCTCACTCGCTCACTCTTTCTCTATTTCTCTCATCTTCCCCTCCCTTTCCCTCTGTGTCTGTGTTTTTTTTTTTTTTAAACTAAGGAAACAGGGTCATGCTAGCTTATTTCAGAGAGGGGATTTGTTTGAGTGAGCCGAAATCGAGGTGTTGTGTCCCACCCTGTTGGATCTGTTAGGAAAGATAGACTCTCCTATTCATTCAGCACCAATTAGAGAGAACATGCCTCACTATCAGCTCCTCCGTGCAGTGATCTGTAGTGTGCAGTGTGTCGGATCGTTTTCCTCAAAGAAAGTGGAAAGTAAACCCATGAAAGTGTATGGCTTTGATATTTGACTGTTTAGACAGACTAAATGGTTCAGTAGAACCAGACACATTCATTCTCTACTGAATTCACTATAGAATACAGTTCCGTCTGTAGCTCCAGTAGATAAGTTCAGTTGCCTGTAGGTCTCTTGGCCTTGACTCTTGAGGCAAAAAATAAAGGAATGTTCCAGGTTTAATTTAAATTATTGACAGACTTTGTAGCACAAACGTTGTGACTAAAGTTCAGCCAGGGTAAAAGAACACAACAACAACAAAAAAAAAAACCCATTCATTTACAATGTTCCTTAAAAAAAATGCAAAACTTACTTTCAGCCAGGATTATTAGTATGCATTGTTTTCAGACACTGGATGTATCACTACAAAGCTGTAGAGCTGTCACTGGTCATTATCTCTCAAAATGCAGCCATATTTTTCACCTGTTGATGCGTGACAACATTTTTAAGCCAGAAAAATTGGGAAATGGGGAGAATGAAAGAAAGTAAAAGTTTTTTAAAATTTTTAAATTCAGTGTAAAAATAAAAGAAACAAAAAAATAATTTTCTTCCCTGTGATGTATATCTGTGGGAAATATCTTCTCAAACAAGAAAAAATGCAGGCAGATCGGGAATTGAATGGATCATTGTTGTTTGTTACAGTGACATGAAAAAGTATGTGAACCACTTGCAGAATCTGTGAAAATGTGAATAATTTTAATAAAATAAGTGAGATCATACAAAATGCATGGTATTTTTTTATTTAGTACTGTCCTGAATAAGATATTTTACATAAAAGATGTTTACATTTAGTTCACAAGACAAAACAATAGCTGAATTTATTAAAATAACCCCATTCATAAGTATGTGAACCATTGATTCTCAATACTGTGTGTGGTTACCTGATGATCCACGACTGTTTTTATGTTTTGTGATGGTTGTTCATGAGTCTCTTGTTTGTCCTGAGCAGTTAAACTGAGCTCTGTTCTTCAGAAAAATCCTCCAAGTCCTGCAGATTCATCAGTTTTCAAGCATTTTTGCACTTTTGAACCCTTTCCAGCAGTGACTGTAGGATTTTGAGATTCAACTTTTCACACTGAGGACAATTGAGGGACTCAAACACAACTATTAAAAAAGGTTCAAACATTCACTGATGCTCCAGAAGAAAACACGATGCATTAAGAGTCGGGGTGTGAAAACTTTTGAACAGGATGAAGATGTCACAATTTTTCTTGTTATATTTAAATATCGTTGTTTTTCATTTAGTACTGCCCTTCGGAAGCAACAGAAGATACTTGCATGTTTCCTGGAAGAAACATTAAGTACAATTTACCTTGATATTTAACTTCAAAAGTTTTCACCCCTCGGCTCTTAATGTATTGTGTTTCCTTCTGGAGCATCAGTGAATGTTTGAACCTTTTTTAATAGTTGTGTTTGAGTCCCTCAGTTGTTCTCAGTGTGAAAAGATGAATCTCAAAATCCTACAGTCACTGCTGGAAAGGGTTCAAATATGCAAAAATGCTTGAAAACTGATGAATCTGCAGGAGCTGGAGGATTTTTCTGAAGAACAGAGCTCAGTTTAACTGCTCAGAACAAACAAGAGACTCATGAACAACCATCACAAAACATAAAAACAGTCGTGGATCATCAGGTAACCACACACAGTATTGAGAATCAATGGTTCACAAACTTTTGAATGGGGTTATTTTAATAAATTCAGCTATTGTTTTGTCTCATGAACTAAACGCAAACATCTTTTATGTAAAATATCTTACTCAGGACAGTTTTAAATAAAAAATAACATGCATTTTGTATGATCTCACTTATTTTATTAAAATTATTCACATTTTCACAGATTCTGCAAGTGGTTCACATACTTTTTCATGCAACTGTATTTGATGTGATCTCATGTGAAAAGCGGGCTGTGAACACATTAATTTAAAAAAATAAATAAATACAAATAACGATGTGCACAGATAAAAATTTTAATATGCCACAAAAATGGTCAGTTGGGATTTCATGATGACTTTAAGATGATGTGAAAACTCAAAGATTCTGGTTTTTATTCCACTTCAACACGATGACTCTCACAGGAAAGTGAAATAATGTTGAAGTACTCAACGAAACAGTCCATTTACTGAACATATCACGTCTTAAATCATCATGTCTCCATCTGTAATGACAATAAGAGCAGTGAAATATTTCACAGCAACAAAAAATAGCCTTCTGAGCTCCTTTTACAACTCTCAGCCCAAAACATCTGCTGAAGCCATCGAAGCTCTCAGTCCTTCTCCAACAAAAGGCTTAAAGGCAAATCCCATGAGACAGATGACATTAATCATGTTTTAATCGCTTTTTGTTGGGCTTTGATAATTTCTAGTCATTTAATTAGTCTTGACGCAATTCTACATTAACACTCCTGCCCAACAGACTCGCGGTCTGGTGAATATAACTTGTCCTGGTAAACATAAGGCAGAACGTGATCTTGGCTCATTCATGGACAAAAAGTGATTATCTTTCACTGAGGATCTGTTTCACAAATTCACTCTTTATTTAACAAAATGACTTAACAGATCTAATAAACTAACGGCAACATCTACCCCGTTTAACCGGTAACTGAATATGTGTTAGTGTGCCCTTGATCACTTGTGTCCAACAGTAGCTCTTCATAGTGCCATAAAACACATTAAAATATCTGTTTCGTATCAAGCCTTCTATTCTCAACTTTTGGCAAGTCACTGAGCAGAGAACACATTTGATCATGCAGTATAATGGGGTTACGTAGCAGAAATTGATCTTTTGGCAGTATCTTTTGTAGGTTTAACCACTACCCACGTCTGTAAGTCTGAAATAAATCACACAATATGAGGCTATCCATCATGAAATTATATTTCAGCTGGCACCAGTGTTAACCGCACTTCATAGGCAGCGATCCATTCCAAAATAAGTAAACTTGTTGGCACTGGAGTGAGACGGTCCTTAAAATACAGCCTAACCCCAGTGTTTCTGTGAGTCGTGGGATGTGCTGTGGACACAACAATGACATGAGCACTTCAGCTCACAGGAAACAGACAGACTGCAGCCAACTGTTTGAACGCAAGGCTCTAGAAAATATTTCAGAAAAATATTTGACTCACTATACGCTAAAACTCCTACTTGCCTTGATTTGAGAAAGTCTCTTTTTCAATTGAAGCATCATGGGGAATACAGGTTTGTGTAACATTGATCTAAAACTTCTCAGTAATATAGGCTATTATGATGGATTAATGCAATTATCTCACGTGTATGACAATGTCCCTCTGTTCCTAAGCCAGAGAAAGAGAGAGAAACCGCAGCACCCATTATTCAATAAATAAATAATTGCAAAGCTCTTGTGCAAGTGAATTCAAAAGCTGCTTTGCTTAATAAAATATTAATTGCTTCACTCAAATTGTCTTAATATAAAGACAAACATTTTAAACGATTAAATCGCTTGTTTAATTAGCAGTAGTGAGTCTTGGTTAATTGTTTACTTAACTTCAATATCAAATTAAGCGGCAACATACAGTAATATATTTCATCTGCTCTGTGTTTTTGATAAAGCCTATTTTCTTTTAATAGCAAACATTGGAGAGACGTGAAGGCCGCAAAACATTAAACATGAAACGTTTGTGTAAAGTTTCTGCAATTTCAATACAGCCTTGAAGGACAACACGGAGCTTGTAAAGCATTTAATTTCTGTTTTATAAGCAGCTTTATTGTGCCTCTCAGCCTCCCTGCTTCAAATCGCTCTTTAATTAAACTCCAGCTAATTACACAACTCTGGAATGGCTGTTTCTGCTCCCCAGGAATGAGGGGAGTTCCAAGAGTGGCTGTTTCTATAACTGAATGTCAGCTGACACCCAGAGATTCACTGCTTTCTCTGCATTACAGCCAGTGACTGGCTAGTGGCCAGTAAAACACAGATTTAGATCAACAGGAGTCGAGTGAATTCACCCGACTGTAATTACGTTAGATGAATTTGCTGCAGAGAGTCGATTACTGTGTAATTAACATAAAAACACACACAGTCTACAAACTAGTAAGGGCCTGAACACTTGGACGACTTCAACAAAAGAAAGAAAGAAAGAAAGAAAGAAAGAAAGAAAGAAAGAAAGAAAGAAAGAAAGAAAGAAAGAAAGAAAGAAAGAAAGAAAGAAAGAAAGAAAGAAAGAAAGAAAGAAAGAAAGAGAGAGAGAACATTAGCTTGGTCCAGCCTGAAAATTTCAGTATTGTGTCATGATTCGAGCATTTAGAAAAAAAAAATATGAGACGGTTTTCAGATTTTATTGGTGATTTTCAAATATGAAAATTAATCGAAAGCTTGGCGAAAAGTTTTGGAGAATTTGATATTTCCCCATTCAAAGAGATAGGAGCTGCGCTTGCATGTCCGAGGGGCGTTTTAAAGATGGCCGCCGAGTGAAATTACTTGTTTTAAAGGGACTTTGGCATAAACTGCTTAGACTATTCTTACAAGTTAGTCATCTAATTTTTTTCTTCAAGACTAGTCATAACTTTTTGTTAAAGTCAATTACATGAAAAGGTAGATTGCTCTAATTTGAATCTGAAAAGTAAGACTGATTAGCCCTCCCCCCCTCCCCATAAAAACACTTTCTCATTGGATCTATGCAAATCTCATCGGTGACCTATTTTGCTCTCAAAAAGGTGAGTTCTCACTGAAAGGTGAGGAGTTTGCATCTATGATTGTGGTCTACTGATTTGTCTCTTGAATAATTTAGCTATGGTCATTGATAAAGGGAATTCTGTACTGAAGAGCCTGGAAAGTCTTTTTGCTCTATTTGCTGTCATCTCATGCTATGTCAACAAGGAGAAATATTCAGTTTAGTGATATCTACATTTTTTATTTTGATATGCAGTAACAATTTTAGAGCTTCTCCAGGCATCTTGTACTGTGTGGTGTTCATTTATTTAAACAAGTATGACTACATGTTCTCTTTTAGTAGGTAGTAATACTATTTTATTTTTTTTTTAGTCAAAATCCCAAACCATGAAAGCAGAAGAAATGAAGGTGTCTGACAGGCTGCTGTGGGTCCATTCATCTGTCAGATGCTCAGGGGAAATCAGCCCCCCTGTATGCTTCCTGTAGAATGTGGTCTACATGCCGTTAACAAGTCCCCTGACTCCAGTTGACAGACAGCCACAAGGAAAGGTTTAGTAAAGTCAGACAAGTCTATGCTCTACTGAGTATTGCTCACTAATGCTCTATCTGAAGTTATCAGAGAGAATGGATGTCTGGGCGTATACTCATTAAATGTGATGAAATAATGAAGGGTTTAATCTTTTATCATAAATTTAAGATCAAATCTATTGATAAACTTCAAATTGCATCCAAATGGATAAATAGAACATGAGCAGCATAATCTTAAGACTAATTTACACTGCACTGACAAATGCCGACCAACATTGACAACCACCATGTTACAGTGTGTCACTTCTCAGACATTCACCAGCCAGACAAATGCAGATCGAACATGAAAACAAGTGCTGACCAAATGCATCAGACGCTGACAGGGGTAACACACTGATCCCACAAAACCTGACATATTTGTTGCTGTTGGTCGTCGTCTGTCAGTACAGAGCGAATTAGTGGTGCAGTGAGAACCATTCTCAAAACCAGTTATGACACACAAAAAACATCTATTTCTATAGAACAAAAAGCTTGGGTGATTTCTTTTTTTTTTTTTTTAAGAAATTGATACTTTTATTCAGCATGCATGCATTAAATTGATCAAAAGTTTTCAACATTGAAAATAAGAAATGTTTCTTGAGCACCAAATCAGCATATTAGAATGATTTCTGAAGGATCATGTGACACCGAAGACCATCACAGGAATAAATTACATTTGAACATATTAAAATGGAAAAGTTATTTTAAAATGTAATAGTATTTTACAATATTACTGTTTTTACTGTATTGTTTATCAAATTAAAGTTAGTTCCAGTCTCTATAAAGCCCCTGTGCAATATGCTCTGATTGGTCAGCTGGACCAATGCGTTGTGATTAGTCAACCACTTTGAGCGTTTTTCAGAAAAGTCACGCCCCTTACCAGAACCCCCATATGAATATTGTCATGTGTACTTATCTGAATGAAAACTTAAGACTACAATCAAGGCTTTTCAGGGAGTTTAGAAAAAGTGCTTACTGATGTAAAGAATAACTCCCATAGAAGTGGACTTTGTAACTTTTTTGTAGACCCTTTTATGCTCAAACTACACACCAAAGAAAGTTTAAAAAGTAAAAAAGCATTATAGGTCATTTTTAAATATCAAATTAAAAAAAATAATGCAACCTTGATGAGCATAAGAAAAAAAAGTTTTTGTTTTTTATTAACGGTGGTGTAAGCTACACTACACACAATCAAATTTGATTATAAATTTGAGCTCAAACTTACTAATCATTATTCCTGTATGAAAACTTTTAAAATGCAGGTTTTATGCAAAAATGTGCGTAAACATGCTTAGAAAATGAGACCCATGTCAGCAACTCCTTTATGCCTGTTTGAGGGTATATTTACACGACAACAATGTACTAAAAACTGCATGTGCATTCTTTTACAGGGCTCTCGTACCAAACGCGCATGCCTATCCACCTTATTTTTTACTCTTTGATATTTTTCTCGTTATTTCCCTATAGCGGCTAATAAATCGGTCTTGCACATTCACAGAAAACACGTTGAAAAATAAGGTTGATAGACTAAACATGTAATATGCATGTGCATGAAGTCACCGTTTTCACAGATTTGTGTTTTTGCAGTTTACACGGAGATGACAATGGTAGCGTTTTCAAAAACTCGCACTTTGAAACCGCTTTTTACAAGTTTGCGTTTTCAGGCCACCAAAACACTGTTGCCATGTAAACAGCCAAAAAGTTTTCCATTTTTAGTTGAAAACGGTGTTGTGTAAAGAGCCCCTAAGAATTAAACATCCTCTTGCACCATACCCACAAATGAAATCCTGGATATTCCGTTTTTCTGCTAGCGAATTCTTGAAGAAACACCCTATAAAGACATCACATAATGATAAAAAGCACAACCCCACTGATTTTCCATTTTCTCTCTGTTTTTATCAGAGCAGCCAGTGCTTGCTGTGTGAATGATCCCTTTATCTCAGTTTCATTAGTGTGTATGTGTGCCTGCACCACTCTTGGCGGGGACAGCGCGTCGGTTAGACAGTCACTTCCTGGTGTCTGTGATGTTCAGGCAGATTACAGAGATGCTTTGAAGCTTTGGCTCCTCATGTCTCTGGTGACAGAACGAACAGACCCCTGCCTTCTGCTGCCGTACACAGAACCGAGCGGCACACTGACGAAAGGCCCCACGCTGAACCTAAGCCTCTCATCTGCTTTATGTTCCTTTCGTCCTGTGAACAATAAAGACACACCTATTCAATCTCAATCCAGGGGCTTTAGAGTGAGGGAAATTACATGCATAATGTGGGATGTCCGACAGAGCTAAAGAGGAAATAATGGCTGGTCAGTAATCGGCCTTAACTGCAGCCATCCAGACTTTGGTGTATACATTTATCACAATCTTCCACCTTGTTGCATGGTGTAGGGCTCACCAAGAAACTTAAAAGAAATACCCAATGACAAAGAGACTCAGTAGGCCAACCCAGACCTGGAATATAAGATGATATTTGGTAATCAAGTATTTGATAATCTGACTCCTAGGAATTAAAGCAGAGCTTTGAGCTTTGAGCTATAAGAGCTGTAAAATGTCAGTCTGAAAGGTGATAACAGCTCAGCAACAAACAGATCTGTCCCCAATAGTAAAAATTCAAGCCTTGTGTCTTATTTCACGCAAAGGAATTTAGTCCAGTACTGGGATAGAGCAAGAAGTTCGCCCATGGGGTAAACTTATCCTGACTGCTATCTGTTTTTGTTGAATATATAAAATGCATCAGATATTATGTTCAATTTTCTTTTGAAGTGTCATTAAATTAATAAAGAGTTCCCACTCTTTTTCTGTGATCATTTTCCAGGACTTTTCCGTGACATTTTCAATTTCACCACGGTAGAAATAAAAGACAAGGTTCACGCCCTACACTATAAAACTGTGCTGTAAATTTACAGTGAATTTGAACAGTATTCTGCTGTATTACTTTCATACATTATCATACTGTATCTTGTGCAATGCAATATGGGTGATAAAACTGCTACATGCCACTTTTAGGGAATGCCATGATTTACAGGAATTTACTGTAAACTTCAAGGAGCACCTTGGGATGGTGAAATAATTATTGTGAGGCACCCTCCAGTAGAATTTATGCCATTTCTACCCTCTTAGGTTAGCATTATGTCTCAAGTTTGCATGAACAGTAAAAAACAGTACTGCTTTTGCTGTAAAATCATTTAACTCTAGTGACTAATGTAATAAGGTAATACATCTGACCTACCGTTTTTTGTTTTCCACATTGGCAAAAAGAGCCATGAAAAGCTTAATTTTTTTCAATGTTCTATAGCTAAAATTAGAGTATGTCAACATTTTGTCTCAGTTTACATTAGTACAGTGGTTTTCAAATTGGAGCACCCCAGCACATTCTGTGTAACTCATCAGCTCATTAGTGGAGCCTGCAAGACCTGAAGTGGGTGTATCAGATAAGGGAGACATACAAAATTCCAGGGTTGGAGGTGTGCGCCAGGATAGGTAAAATCCACTGCATTAGCATTAATTACTTGGTTTTCATTTTACTTTCCAAAATGTTTCATTGTGAAGTAGTCATATCTGCAAAACAAAATTTGCATTTGTGAGGCATATGAAAATTCATAAGAATGTTCAAAACATGCTCTACCTGATTGCAACCATATTCATAAGTGCTTTCAAAGTACATGTGTACAGAGATCACCCAGCTAAGAACAAAAGGGCATCAGATAAAAGTGGCATTTTAGGCCAGTGCACTGTTACTGACACACTGTCTTGTCATGTGGATTTTTGCACTATAGCGTGTGACAGTATTTCCAATTTACTGTCCCATTTAAAGGAACACATGAGAGGGCATGACAGTTTCTTGTTCATTTAGAAACAGTGACAAAAGGTTCCTTGTGGTGTCTACAATTTCATCCTATTTATCAAGAACTTACAAAAAATGTTCTGTTAGAGATTTTTTAACTTCTATGACCTCAGATGGTCAAGAGGGGCAAGAGAATGTTCTTGATGATATTGACCAAGAGGAAGAGAAATCTGATGTTTTTACTGAGTGTGCTGATGAATACCTCTTTTAAACTATTTGGTTTTGTTTTACCTTAAACTGCAGAATGCCTTGAATGCTTTGCCCAATATGTACCCATTACAGAGACACTCTGTAATAGGGTACACTCTTTCAGGTCACTCTATCAATGTGAATCAGTCAGGCAACAAGTAGGCCTATATGCCGATAAGCAGCAGATTCTTTCCTCAACTCAAAGACAAATGGGATGGTAGGAATGTTGCAGAAAATGCATTGTTTCATTCTGATCCAAAGCCATTGGGCCTAATCCTGTATCAGGATGCCTTTGAAGTTGCGAATCCACTGGGATCAGGCAGCAGGAAGCATAAAGTTCTTGCTGTGTACTTTTAACTGGCAGATATGGCTCCACACAATAGGACAAGTGTGGATCAGATGCAGCTGGCTTTATTATGTAGAGAGCAGGATTATAAATACTTTGCCACAACAAACTCTTTAGCGCTCTTACAAGAGATCTGAAAGATCTAGAAGAAAATGGTTTGGTAATGTACAGGTGTACAGAGGCACTCTGTGTGCAATCGCTGGTGATAACTTGGGATCACACAATATATTAGTGGTTTTAGTGATAACTTTAACAAGAATAATCACTTCTGCAGATTCTGTGATATTGATTGTGAAACATTCACTTCTACCTTGGCAAAATCCCCAATCAGCACAACTGAATCCTACAATGGCCATGTGCATCAGTTGGTTACAACAGGCTAAAAGTCATCTGTAGGCATCAAATTTGATTCAAAATTCAATGATTTTTCCTTCTTCCATGTATGCCAACCTGTTTACTCTAGTGCGTATTCGTTTTAAAACAGCATTTTAAAATGAAAATGATCCTCGTCCATGCTGGCGTTTCAGAAAAGCTCTTCGTCCACACTACACAACCAAAAACACATTTTACATGACCATTCATGCACACTGGGTATGCGTGTAGTTGCTGCATTGCTCTAATAATAAGCTTGCCTCTTGCGCAGGCAGCTGCAATATTATAAAATGCAGAGTTTAACTGCACAATGGCTGCTAAAAATGACAACTAAGTCAGCAAAGCTTTCACTTCATCTCCATGTTACAAGGTCGTCGAGACTGGTCTGTTACAGAGCTGTTGAGAAAGATGGTTCTGGTCTGTTAGTGCATTCGTTTTCAAAAGTCTCAGTTTTGGTCCATTTACACTGAGTTTTCAAACCCTAGAGTTTTCAAACTAAAACAGTGTCTGCGAAATTTCCAAAAGTCTCCGTCTTCGAGGGTCAGAAACTACGGAGTAGTGTAGAAGTTATGCAAAGCAAAAAGTTATGTTTTAAAATGAAAATGCATTAGTGTGCCTAAGTGGGCATGCTGTGCAGAACTGGGCTGCATCTGAAATCGCATACTTCCCTACTATATTGAAGCCGATAAACAGTATGTAAAAAGAGTCATTTGTCCAAATTCACAGTAAGTTGAACGACTGTTTGAAAAAAAGTGTAGATGCACTCTCAAGGCCCTGGTATACTTCAAACAAAGTTATTTTTTGTTCTTCGTTTAGGGATAAAACGAAGTTCGAAATGGGTGACCAGCGATATACGGTAAACAAACATCTGATGCCGCCCACACTGCTGAGAGCGACGGTTAGATGAATATGTAAATATGTGCCATGCACTTTCTTCTCAGTAACAAAATAAACACAACAAAAATTAGAAAACAGCAGGCGTTTATTATAGAAAGCATAAGAAAAGCGTCTGATCATAACAACATGTTAGCACAAGGTCTGCAAATTAGCACTCCAGTCACGTCACGTCTTCATATAGCACTTTATTCAATAGATTGCTTAAAATCAAGCAGCTTTACAGTATCAAACATGAAAACCGTGTTAGTGCCTCATTTTTTTACAAGCACAACTTCATTTTGTCCTATAAAGCGGCTATCCGATGTGTTCATGTTTTCACCCGCGGAGATCTTACCTCAACAAACTCAAACACACGAAATGAGTCAAAAACGCGTCCCACACGAGTGAAGGCGGAGCCTCAGCGCACACCTCCTATTACGTTATCGTCACTGACCAATGGTAGTACGAAGGTGTTTTGCAGCTGGAACTTTTCCTGAAATTTTTGATAATTGCGAAAAAATGGAGTTTCTGTTAAAGGGACACTATAAAAAGAATGTGTTTTTCTGGAGAAAAATGATGAAGGACTTGTCTTAGGCAGGATTAAGTTCATTTTAATTCACAATGCTACTGCTATCTACTTTGTCACAGAAAAATCCCAATCTGTCTGTCTTTTTGATCTATTGCCTCACAGAAAGTACAAACCATGTCTGCACTGATAATAAAAGTGTTCTAGACTAATATCATCTGCCAAAGTGTAAAATGCTTGGCTAGTCAGTAATCTCACACCACCAGACTTTTCCATGCTTATAGGATTCTGGAACCTAGTGATCTGATCAGGGAGGGCATCCTCTACACACTTTTGAGTATCCACGAAGAGACACTACGCCGTATGTTGGAGAAGCTGATATTTTAAGGAGTAGAGACAAAGGAAGACCTGCAGTATATAAGAGAGCAAGACCGACGAGTTCATAAAACCCATTTAGTGCAGAAAACTTCTAGATGCCTGGAAACATTAAGGTAATTAAGGTTTCAGATGCTAGTCATGTCATCTTATTTCCAAAATAATTTCTACATGATAACATATAAGAGAACATGATGTGCAGAGACCATTCCAGAGACTGTGCCAATTTCTGCCCCACCAAGGCAGATGTTCACATGCATTGCACTGGACCAAAGCTCTTCAGTTTCAAGCAGTCCCATTTCCTCTCCTCCCTTGCCTAGAAGGGCAAACTGGCCTGACACTTTTAAAGTAAACTGGGACAAAATGCTCCCCAATCTATTCACAGCCACCCAGAATGGAAAAAAGCCTTCACCTGCAAATAGAAGACAGATGATTTGCGAACTTGATGACATGCAGAAAATTGAAGTGAATCCAAGCAGAGCCCTGTATCTCATCATTGCAAGGGACATAGCACAACAGTATCCCCAGTCATTTATGGATACAATGGATGATGGAAGAACAACTGAAGGGGCAGGTTATTAATCACTTCTGTGTCAAGTAAAAATACAAATGGGGCTACACCACAATGAGGACCTACAGACACTTATGGCTGCAAAAATGATATATCAGTAAAAATGAAAAAATTATTTTCTATTTACTAGTTCTGTTGCTTGGAATAAATTACCTAGATGTATCCAAGAGAAACAAGATGAGAGTATTTTTAAAAAGGAAGTAAAAAAATGGTTGTTTTATCATTGATGTTTGAATTTGAAGTTGTGTTTATTGCGTTTCTGAACGTGATGTAAGTTGCACTCCATAAATGATTTTTTTTAAGATATCGAGGACCACAATGGAAATAAGCCTAAGGATTTTTTGTGTATTTTATCCTCAACAATTTTGAAATGTGTATGAACTATGTCTGTTTTTGGACTTTTTTGTATTATGATTTACATTTTGTTAAATAAAACAAACAAACAAACAAACAAACAAACAAACAAACACACACACACACACACACACACACACACACACACACACACACACACACACACACACACACACACACACACACACACACACACACACACACACACACACACACACACACACACACACACACACACACACACTATGGCAGCCTGAGCTTCCACCTCAGGAGACAGAAGTATCTCTGGGAAATAAGAGACAAAAGCTGATGGAGCTCTTTTCACATGAAGGTCCCTCAGGAACAGAACGGGCAAAAATGTTAAAGCTTATGGAAACATATTACCTGCAATGCAAAATGATAAATGCTAATCCAGCGGCAACTTTGGAGGAAGTGAAGCAGCAATGGCCATATTTGTTTTTCCCCAGAAGTATGTGCAGTCATTTTGAAATGTTGACCAAATTCCAGTTGTCTGAAAGATTGAGGCTTTTCTTGAAGAGCATGGCAGAAACAGCACTGAATTATTAAAAAAAAAAAAAAAAAAAAAAAAAGATGTAAAAGCTGTTCTCTCGCTTCAAACATCCTGCAGGTTCTAATGGCACACTGTAAGGAACCACTGGATGCCCTTGTCATCCAAACTGATTTCAAGATCTTTGTAACAGTGTCTGTTTTAAATAATGTTAGAGTTTTCTTCAATTAAACTGGGTCTTTTTTTTAGTTGTTCTCAAATTATTAAAATTCACTCAGTATCAATCAGCATGCATCTGCAAAGTTTAATTTCTCATTTTGTTACTGTGCTTTTTTAAGGTGTCTGCCAGCAATTGTACAGTTGAATGTCCCACTGGCTGATACCCTGCATCTGATTGTGTTTGGTAAGTATGTGATTTTGAGTGGGAATAAAATATGGCCAGTTACAGTTTTTAGTGTCTAAGACTACAAATTACATTAAAGCTGCAAGCAGCGATGTAAGGGCCCTCGCACCCGGGCTCACCGCCAGCCGTTGACTTCAGGAAAACAGTGAACAGTGGGCGACATGCATGTAAGCAAGTAAATACGGAGAATTACAGCAAAGACATTTGTTAGAATAATGTTATACAAACCAAATCTAATGTTATGGGAATGTTAGATTAACGTTCTGGGAACATCAGATTAATGTTAGAATAACATTATACAAAGCAAAAACTAACGTTCTGGGAATGATAGATTGACCTTAGAACAACTTTATGAGAACATTAGATTAACTTTAGAATAATGTTATACAAAGCAAAAACTAACGTTGTGGGAACGTTAGATTAACTTTATACAAACCAAAAACTAATGTTTTGGGAACGTTAGATTAACATTAGAATAATGTTCTGGGAACCAAAAACTAACGTTCTGGGAACATTAGATTAAGGTTAGAATAACGTTATGAGAATGTTAGATTAACTTTAGAATAATGTTATACAAACCAAAAACTAACGTTTTGGGAATGTTAGATTAACGTTAGAATAACATTATGAGAACGTTAGATTAACTTTAGAATAATGTTATACAAACCAAAAACTAACGTGCTGGGAACGTTAGATTTACATTAGAATAACGTTCTGGGAACGTTAGATTAATATTAGAATAATGTCATACAAACCAAAAACTAACGATCTAAGAATGTTAGATTAACGTTAGAATAATGTTGTACAAACCAAACACTAACTTTTGGGAACATTAGATTAATGTTAGAATAATGTTCTGTGAGCCAAAAACTAACGTTCTGGAAACATTAAAGCTGCAGTCTGTAACTTTTTTTGGTAAAAAATTATCCAAAATCAATTTTAGAGCAAGTACCTAACCAGCAAGTGTTCAAAACTATGTCCTTACCTTAGCCCGATTCACAACAGTAAGCTTGTAATAATGTTTTAAAATAAAATCGGTACTTGTGGACTTCTGCGGGAAATCTGAGCATGTAGCCATTCATCTTTGCACCATTATGTCACATCTGTAAATAGAAAGGAAGGACTACCAGCTAGTAGACTATGCATATAGGATGCTGCTGGTAGTGGATCATTTAGAGCCTTTTCTCACAACAGCTGAAATAATTAAACTTATCATTTTGATGGCGGATTGTAATACAGAAAGGTCCAAATGACAATCATCAGTGACAACTGGAGATTCGCCCGTCGACAAAAGCAAAAGACTTCGGACCGCGGAGTGGCTACAGAAATTGAAATCTACAGGTAACGCTAATACACACTAAATACACAAAATCAGGCAATGCTTATGTTGTTAACATTAACAATTTATTTTAGGCCTAATACTTTTTTCCACAGTTGGTCAGAACAAAAGTGGCAGACATGTTACGTACTTCAGACATTTTACGGTGAAAAATCTTATTTTGATCATACTTCCAAGATGTTGAATCTGTGATTCCGAAGTACAGTATCCACCGATGTGTTGTCTGAGAGCAAACATTAAATTCGTCTGCTCTGAGGAGCCGTGCCGAAGCACAACCCACGTAAAGATGATAATTCCGCATATAACTGCAATTGCAGGTTTCAAACAGAGATGGCGACAAAGAGGCAAAACTTACAGACAGCAGCTTTAAGAAATTTTAAGAATTTTCAGATTTTGCACCCTGGGACTTTTTTGTAGGTATTGGGCTGTTACATCTGTCTACCGAATTTTATACCTGTACATGAAATGTAATAGAAATTTTGTTGGTGGCGCTATCGAACCATTATGCCACACCTTTCTGAAACCCATATCAGATGTAAATTTTCACCACTTCTGACATGTGTGCAAAGTTTCATGAGTTTTCAAATGCGATTCATTTCGGAGAAGAATAATAATTGACAGAGCAATTCCAATAGGGTCCTCACACCATTGGTGCTCGGGCCCTAAAAAAAATCTAATCTCTGAACTTTTACCAGTTTTCCTCTAACTACCTCTTCAGTAACTGTGCTCTATACAACAAACTCATTCTAAGAAAAAAGCAAATGGGATATTTAAGTCCATTTGTCATGAAGGCCAACTTTTCTAAAAGAAACGTGGCTGGGAAAACATTAAAGGTGCCATAGAACATCTTTTTAACCCTTTCGACCGTGAGTTTAAAATATTCAAACTGTCCCCCCAGAGTGAGTTTTTTTAAGGTGACCGTTATTTTAGAACGTTCGCCTTTAATGTTTCCATTGCGACGCGTCTTGCGTGTCAGGAGCGCTGAATGCAGCAACAATAACACTGTATGACAGATGGATCGCTATTATTTAGTTTTTCCTTTTTTATTTAAAATATTCGCAAAATTGCTTACCATGTCATCAACTATCTGATATTCCGATTCTCAAATATGTGTAAGTGAGAGTGTTTTGTCGTTTTAAAACCTTTATAAATGATCTTTATCTTGATCTATAATGCGAGATGGGCGCCGCCATCTTAGTTTGCGCTGCAGTTCACAAGAGTCCTGTCAGTCGGATTTACAGCAGGTTAATTCATCATTTTCTTCTGAAATAAATGCAAGTAAGTGGCTGGTGAACTGGAAGAATAATAGAGTAAACTTTATAGTTACTTAGGCCCATTATGTGTGTCTGATATGAACAAATGTCGCCAAATTATATTTGTTATTGCTGCTTCCACTGATGTCGGACATCAATGTGTATATTATAAACGCTTAATGTATTGTTTTAATGGTGCTTATGAATATTTAAATGTCTGAAACCTTAAAATAAACATTATGTGCCTGAAAACACTGCATAGCTGTGATATATGACAAGAGCTGCGCGCATCCCTCTTGTAGCCAGAGCGCGAAAGCACAGTTTGAATCTGGCAGTTATGTGACGTCGCTGAACGTTTGAAATCCCATATGTGGTACCGTACGCCCAGGGGCACTGAAATAAAAATCCCATATGTGGGACCGTACAGCTCAAAGGGTTAAAAGATGTATTATAAGTCTAAGGTGTCCCCTGAATGTGTCTGTGAAGTTTCAGCTCGAAATACCCCGTAGATTTTTTTTAATTCATTTTTTTAACTGCCTATTTTGGGGCATCATTAAATATGTGCTAATTCAGCTGCTGCCCCTTTAAATTCTCCTGTTTTTTAAAAAAACACCCCGTTTGCGTGCAGCCCAAATTTCGAGACCGCTCGGACAGTCCACGTGCAACAGCGCATGCGCAAGCAGTATAGAAGAGTCCACTAGGTGGCAATGCCCACAGTGTTCAGCCGTCGAAGAAGAGTGTGAAAAGACTGGTTTAAAAACAACACGCTTGAAAAAAAGACGGCGAATTTGACGAGTGTTTGAGCGAAGATATTAGAAAGTACCCACATTTGTACAATTAATGTTTGAAAGAGTACAAAGATGTGTTTAGGGCGGCAAATTCATGGAGGAAGATGAGTAAAAGGATGGGAAAGGATGCACTACTTTTCTTCTCCGATCATGCACAGCGAATGTCCCATTGATGACACGAATCAGTGCTGCCTTCCGATGTCTGGGAGAGCATAGAAAAAAACTGTACTGCGCATGTGTTGAATACGGTCATCCTCGCGCATCCGTGGTGCAGTATACTTTGAAAGTTTCGCGGACGCAACTGCACGCGCGACGCGTCCGGGCGCGGAAAGTGAAGTATACCCGGGGCTTTAAACAGCATAAAGTTCACACAGCTAATATAACCCTCAAAATGGATCTTTACAAAGTGTTCGTCATGCAGCATGTCTAATCATGTAAGTATGTTATTTATTTGGATGTTTATATTTGATTCTGAATGACTTTGATGGTGCTCCGTGGCTAAAGCTAACATTACACACTGTTGGAGAGATTTAAAAAATTATGAAGTTGTGTTTATGAATTATACTGTCACGATCACCGTCTGCCCCTGTCTAGTTCCGGACTCCATTTCCCATCATTCCCCTCGCCAGTCACATGCTCACTCTACACCAATCACCTGTTGCCACATACAGCCATGCACACACTCCTCACTAATCACCACACCCAGCTGCAGCTTGTTACCTGGACTATAAAGGACTTCCACTCACACCACCTCACCGCGAAGTATTGTTTCCCCAGTGTACAATTCCGAGCGTTTCTATCTTGTCTGCCTTTCTGTTACCGTTGTTGCCTGTTCCTGTTTCTTGACCCGTTGCTGCCTGTCCTGACCCTTGCCTGGTATACCGTTCTGTGTATGATATCCGCCTGCCTCGATCTACTGCCTGTTCCTTACTGTTCCCGTTTGTTCCTGTTTTGACCCTGCCTGTACGACCACTCTACTCTAATAAAATGCTGCATATGGATCCCTGCCTTAGTCTCCATTCGTTACAGAATACTTCGCCACCACTACGATCCAGCAGCTTCCCCGGAGAGCATCTGCACGGTATAGACATTACTCAACTGTTGCTGTGGAGTACGCAGGGTACACGTTCCCTGGAGGAATATATTGGTGAATATCTGGACATTGCTTACTATTCTGATCTGCCTGACTGTGCATTAGTAGACTTTTTCTGTGATGGCGTTAACCAACCACTCCAGAACAAACTACGTCAAGAGGGACTGCGTTCATCACTCAGTAACTTTATGGATTTTGCTTTATTGACTATTGGTATCCGTTTACTGTGGGTGTCGCGGAGGAATGCGACCCCTCGTCTGGTTGTGTAATGGCCGCCGCACCAGATGACACACACAAAATGGCGGTCACCACTATAACAACACCAAGTCAGGTCAGCACTACTTACCTTGAACCTAGTCATGTCTCCGCTGATCGCCCAGAGCAACGTCACGCCTTCGCTGATCGCCCAGAGCAACGTCACGCCTTCGCTGATCGCCCAGAGTCACGTCACGCCTTCGCTGATCACCCAGAGCAACGTCACGCCTTCGCTGATCGCCCAGAGCAACGTCACGCCTTCGCTGATCGCCCAGAGCAACGTCACGCCTTCGCTGATCGCCCAGAGCAACGTCACGCCTTCGCTGATCGCCCAGAGCAAAGTCACGTCGCCGCTGATCGCCCAGAGTCACGTCAGGTCTCTAGATCAGTCCGGGAGCGGAGAGGGTTGCGTTCCAGTGTGACTGATCCACCACTTATTTCAGCACGAGCGGCTGGCATTCCTAAACCTCCGCCGGCTGCTACACTCTCAAGTCAACCGGTCGCTTCGCACTCAAGCCAGCCGGTCGCTTCACACTCAAGCCTGCCGGACGCTTCGCACGCAAGCTCACCGGTGGCAACGCTCTCAAGCTCGCCGGTGGCAACGCTCTCAAGCTCGCCGGTGGCAACGCTCTCAAGCTCGCCGGTGGCAACGCTCTCAAGTTCGCCGGTTGCAACGCTCTCAAGTTCGCCGGTTGCCATGGACTCAAACGCCCTGGATGCGATGGACAATATGGCTGCTTTGCCAGTGCCCACAGGCAAGATGGCCGCCCCTGCAGTGCTCAAGGATGTGAGGGGCGTTCCAGCCATTGAGTCCGCTCCAGAACCCGCTTCAGCCAGTAAGTCTGCTCCTGAACACGTTCCAACCGGTGAACCATCGCCTCATCCTCGGAAGAGGAGGAGGAGGAGGAGGAGGAAGAGGAAGGCTCATTCTATTCTTCCCCTTCTTACACCCAAGCTCCTCGCTCTGCCGGCGCCACCTGTGCTTCTTGCCCTGCCGGCGCCACCTGTGCTTCTTGCCCTGCCGGCGCCACCTGTGCTTCTTGCCCTGCCGGCGCCACCTGAACTCCTCGCCCTGCCGGCATCTACTGAACTCCTCGCTCTGCCAGCACCACCCAAGCTTCCAGCCCTGCCAACGCCATCCAAGCTTCCAGCCCGTCCGGCGCCGCTCAAACGCCCTGCGCTGCCAGCGCCACTCAGGTGTCTTGCCCTGCCAGCTTCACCCACACGCCTGGCCCTGCCGGCTCCACTCGAATTCCTTGCCCAGGAACCTGCGACGGACCCCGCGGAAATCCCTAAGAACTTTTTTGGGGGGGGGGGCAGTATACCTGAGGGTGGGGAGCTTGTGGGTGGGGTCCTTGCCCGACCACTGGTGGCATGGGCTTTTGAACTATTATGGCCACTAATGGACTCTGACCCGCTGAGGTCAACTATGGACTATGTTCCGCAGTGGCCGTCCAAGCCACCTGACCCTCCGTGGCTGCTCAAGCCACTTGACCTGCAGTGGCTGCCCAAGCCACCTGACCCATCGTGGCTTCCTGACCCACCTGACCTGCCGTGGCTGCCTGAGCCACCTGACCTGCTGTGGTTGCCCGAACCACCTGACCCGCCATGGCTTCCTGACACTCCTGATCCACCATGGCTACCCGTGGCACCTGACCCACCGTGGCTGCCTGAATTCCTGGGGCTGCATTGGAGACCCTGTTCCATCTGCCTACATCTCCAATGCACCCACCCCCCCTCCCTTATTGGTGTCCTCTACGGCGCGAGGACGCGCCTTCCGGGAGGGGGGCGCTATGTCACGATCACCGTCTGCCCCTGTCTAGTTCCGGACTCCATTTCCCATCATTCCCCTCGCCAGTCACATGCTCACTCTACACCAATCACCTGTCGCCACATACAGCCATGCACACACTCCTCACTAATCACCACACCCAGCTGCAGCTTGTTACCTGGACTATAAAGGACTTCCACTCACACCACCTCACCGCAAAGTATTGTTTCCCCAGTGTACAATTCCGAGCGTTTCTATCTTGTCTGCCTTTCTGTTACCATTGTTGCCTGTTCCTGTTTCTTGACCCGTTGCTGCCTGTCCTGACCCTTGCCTGGTATACCGTTCTGTGTATGATATCCGCCTGCCTCGATCTACTGCCTGTTCCCTGACTACGATTCTGCCTGTTCCTTACTGTTCCCGTTTGTTCCTGTTTTGACCCTGCCTGTACGACCACTCTACTCTAATAAAATGCTGCATATGGATCCCTGCCTGAGTCTCCATTCGTTACATATACAGACTGCAAGTGTTTAAAAAATGAAAATAATGACAGTCTTGTCTCCGTGAATACAGTAATAAACTATGGTTACTATAACCACATTTAACAGTACATTAACAACCTGCTAACAAAACATTTAGAAAGACAATTTACAAATATCACTAAAAATATCATGATATCATGGATCATGTCAGTTATTATTGCTCCATCTGTCATTTTTCGCTATTGTCCTTGCTTGCTTACCTAGTCTGATGATTCAGCTGTGCACATGCAGATGTCCTGCCCTTGTGTAATGCCTTGAACATGGGCTGGCATATGCAAATATTGGGGGCGTACATATTAATGATCCCAACTGTTACGTAACAGTTGGTGTTATGTTGAGATTCGCCTGTTCGTCGGAGGTCTTTTAAACAAATGAGATTTATATAAGAAGGAGGAAACAGTGGAGTTTGAGACTCACTGTATGTCATTTTCATGTACTGAACTCTTGTTATTTAACTATGCCGAGGTAAATTCAATTTTTAATTCTAGGGCACCTTTAAATTTCTCACAAAATTAGAGCACCTTTAAATATCTCACAAAGCAAAAAAAAAAAAATCCAAACCAAATTATATAAACTTCAAATTCAGATTATTTTTTTACTATACTACACAAAAAAAAGCAGATGTACCCAAATACTAAGGTAGTTCATTATTGTTCTGTTCAGCATTTTCAGACTATCTTGAATTTTTCCATTCAGTTTAACTTGAATGATTTTAAAAAGCAGATTGGATCTAAATTATTTGTAATCATCAACAATACAGAACAACACAATTTATTAACTTATTTTTGGAATGTTTATTGTTTTATTTTTGGTTTTCACTGTTATATATCATATAGTGCAATTGTTGCATTGTCTTACTGAAGCAATAGCCTACTTCTAGTTCTTTTTCATATTGTCAGATTCAGTTTTTAAGTAACTGACTTACCATAGTTTTTATATGAACATAATCAACCAGAAGAGATTGATTTCATTACTTTAGTGAGTTTTATTAAAGGTGCAGTACGTAAGAATTCTGTCCGCTAGAGGCCTATTCAAAACACAGGCATAGTTTGATGATACCAAGTTTGAGTGCGGAATCTTTGGTCCATGTGGTCTTATATTAACGTGTAATATATTAAAGCATCTTTGGTGTTTCCATGGTTTCTACAAAATAAAACCAGAAACCGAGGCAGACTGAGGGTAACGCGGGTATGACGCCATTGACAGGCGACTCTTCACACGTCCCGGAGCCTTGGTTAAAATGGCAATTTTCTCACGATTTAAAAATAGTTGGAAACATTTGAGATATTGTAAGTACTCAAGTGAACAAAATATATAACACTGACCTAGTGGTTTTTGGATATTTTACTGCAAAAATATTACATATTGTCCCTTTAACTGTTGTGTTTTTCTAATCTGTAATCTTTTTTTCAGGTCCAATGACGGACAAACCAGCAATGGATGATGAGCATAGAACAACTGGTGTCTTTTGAAGGAACGTCTTTGTGCTTGGGCTTGCTGTAGTCTTCATCTCCTACTACAATTTCAACCTTCAGTATCAACATGATGCAGCATGCACAATGGAATTCATTCAGAGGTAGGGTGCTTTTCACATATTGAACCAAACAGCTTGACTTGATTGACATTATCATTGTCCACTAATCTAGTGATAGCCATTGGTGCTTCTGAAACAGAAACTACAAACATTAATGCTGTCTCTACTAATAATGCCATGGCTGATATTATTTCCTTTCCATTAGATTCTTCTTTTTAACTTAATAACTGACATGAAACAATACATGCCTACTTAGTGAAATAGTACAACCATATAGTTCAATTTTGTGCACCACTGCTTTGTACTGAACCGGCTCTACTTTGATATGTCACTTTCATAGCCTGAAAAAAAGAATACTTTTGTTGTTCCACATTGTTTTCAGAATCTTCATTGACATTAATCCTGAGAGGGGCATAAAAGAAAGCCATGGGTGCAAAGCAAGAAGAGCGGAAGGATGGTCAAAAAGAAGGCATCATCAGTGAATCCGCAATGAATCTGCACACTCATGAAGAAGCTCAGTGACTTCAAGTGGAGCACTGTCTGATCTCTCACACACACACACACACACACACACACACACACACACACACACACACACACACACACACACACACACACACACACACGACAGCCCTACGGTAAGGCAGTAGGAAAGTAGTGATGGGCGCTTTTGAAACAATGCTTCAAAACCTTTATGAATCTTTTGTTTCAAATCAGTGTTTCGGAGCATGTATCAAACTGCCAAAGTCACACGATTTCAGTAAATGAGGCTTTGTTACGTAAGAACTGTTTCAAAATGTTTAGAAATTTTAATGGTTTACCACTGGCGAATCATATTGAACAAGTGTATGTGTTTTTTTGTTTTTTTTTACCTGATCTCTGATCAGTTTTATATATTTGTAGACATTTTAATGAGACATTAGTATAATTAAAAGGAATAATAGTAGTTAACAGTCTCCGATTGGCCTGTTTAGCTTAGCCATCCATGGAACAAACAAAACAAGCCCTGAAAATTGACAAAAGAACTCATATTATACAGACACTTGATATTTAATCTTATTAGATGATTAGTTAATTGCATTTGATTCTGCATTAAATTGAACTTTCAATAAAACATTTGCAATTGGTTTGTAAAAGGTGTTTTTATACATGTTTGGCCTGAGTTTTTGATGTATTTATACTGTTCTGACCAACGGGGTCACCAGTGCGTGGTGAAAAGCTTCAAAACAGTGAATCAAAGCTTTGAAAAGCTTCTCCCATCACTATCACAAAGTATCGTGACAGGAACATGGCTATTTATACATGTGGCAAACAGGAAATAACCAACAAAGAAGCAGTTTGTGCTCAGGAGAGGACTCTCTCTGGTGGCTGGCTGAATGGGAGTCAGCCTCAGATGTTATAATTGTGATGTAAAAGATGTCTGTAATGTACATCTAATTAGTGGAATTATTAAATAACTCCCTGAATTGTAATAATTAAGTTAGATAATAAAATACACTAGTCACTTTCTGCCCAAATTCTGAGGGGGCATCTACCACAGGGGTCTCAAATTAACTCTTCACTTCAAAATAAAAGCAATATTTTAACTCTACAAATCGAAATGTTCTAGTGTCAGAGAGCCAAAAATAAGGGTGGGGCATCTAACCCAATCTGCCCCCTCCCCCGAAACCTACAAAATCTACAATTACATTAAAAATGGATTTTGTGGCATATTTTGTTACCTTTGTGAACATTAGTCTACTCTAAGCAGATAGACTTGCATGTTGAAGGGAATCACATGATATGCAACTTTTCCTTTAAGGTTTCTGATTATTTGAGTTAAAAGAGTTTTCAAACAGACCGCGAGTGGCCTGTATAGTAAGTGCTACTGGGGTCACAGCTAGCTACTTCTTCTAATCTGTCTTTTTCTGCATTTTCCGTTCTCTTTCTTACTCTGTCCTTCTCTCCCTCACACCCTCTACTTCTTTGCCTTTTTTTCTTCCTCTCCTGCCCTCCTCTTCATGATAAACACAGCGAGTCGCAGACTGAAGCACACCAGAGCGTTGTGTGTGTTAAAAACGTTTCCCAATGGCAGCATCACAGTTTGTGTGAACTTTTCAAACGTCTCTGAAACTGGTGGAAGACCATCATGGCGCTCCTTGGCTTTGAACGGTTATTCTCCTGTGAATTCTCCTCTCCAAAGGGCCTCTGCATTCAGAGGCTCACAGAGAAGAAAGGCCTCGAGCGACAGCTATCAGTACCCCCCACCCTCCTTTTCTTCATCACACACACACACACACACACACACACTGCTTGCCTCCCCCACAGTGTCTCTCATCAGAACAGGCTGTTAAAAAGCCCACTACTTTCATTATAAAGAGACCTTAGAAACAGAATAATACATTAAAAAGCTTAAACCATCAGATATAGCCTGCTACAAAACAATAAGAAAGCAAAATAAAATATTAATTAGAGTAATTGGATCAGAGAGCAGCAGCATGTGAGAGAGTTACTGGAAATGGATGTTGCTGACGATGACAGTGTATCAGATCCACGTGGCAAGTCAAACCTAGAAGTCTATTTGATTTTAGCTTTCATCCTCCATTTCTCCATGTCTAGTGCCTAGACTGCTGAAGCCTGTTTACCTCTCATGGAGGAACAACTTCACTGGAATTTCAGAGGATATGGGATGATGTTCCTAGTTACAGGCATTTATGGTCTGTAAAGATCTAATAATATACACCAATCTGTAAATCTGCAAACTGTAAATGATAGATTGAAGAGTAAAGCTTCCAGGTCAATTATCACTTTCTTTGTGGATATCATTTCATCTATCTAGAATAATAAAACTCCAAAAGAGATCATTATTAATAATAATTTATAACAGATAATAATTTGAAATAAAATATTAAAATTACCAATAATAAGTACTAACTGTGATTTTTTTTGACAGTTAGTAAAAAACAAAAGAAGAGAGAATTCTGTCATAATTTACTCACCTTCATGTTGTATGAATTTCTTTTTTTCTGTGGAATGATATTTTAAAAATATTTGTCAATATTGGCTATATATATATATATATATATATATATATATATATATATATATATATATATATATATATATATATATATATATTTCCACAGAAAAAATAAAGTCATACAGGTTTGGAAAGCCATGAGAGTAAGTAAATGATGCAGAATTTTCTTTTTTGGGTGTACTAATCATTTGACTCATACATAATGTTATAAACAAACTTTGTCTATTTGATTTGTATGTTTCACAAAGAGCCATTTCGGCAAGCGTGTGTATTAGAACTATAAACACTGAACTGATACAGAACCAGACATATTTCAATACCCTACCAATAATCAGTCCACTGTGTCTCATGTGAAAAAAAAAGTGAAAATAAATTAGTCAGGGAGAAGGGGTCCCCAAACATTTACATTGAAAACTGGCAGGTGGCCTCCATTCATCTCAAATGATTTTGTATTAATAAAAAAAAAAAAAAAACTATTATGCAGTTTGTACAGGTCTTCATCAAAATTCCTTGCAATTTTCATACTTGGATGCTGGAATATGGATATAGCAGAAAGAGTCATACAGTATTTCATTGCTGCAATGTCCAACTGTCCTTCACAATGATGAAAACGACTCTTTGAACCCATCCTTAGCGATCTGGTTTGGTTCACTGTGTGCTGGCCAGATAAAAAGATAATCGTTTCCTTTGAGGAGGCCAGGGGATGAGACAAAATATTTCAATTGAACCCTGGCTGCAGCAAGAGGAAGCAGTTACCCACCATTAGAATGGGACTTTCACATGGTGTTTGTGATTGTATGTTCTTATGTGGATGTCTCAGTCTCTTTATCATGGCTAAATTAGGTGAAATCTGGTTTGCAGTAAGCTTAGAGGGATAGTTCACAAATAAATAAATATTAAAATGAAAATTCAGTCATCATTTACTCAGCCTCATGTTGTTTCAAATCTGTATGACTTTCTTTCTTCGATGGAAATGTGAAGTTGATGAAAGTGAATGTTGGCTGAGGCAGTCAAGCTCCAAAAATATCAAAAAAGCAACATAAAAGTGGTCTCTGACTTGTGTGCTATATTTACTCTCTTCTGAAGTCAAACGATAGTTTTGTGTGATGAACAGACTGGTTTTTAAGTCATCATTCACTGATAATTTTCATGGTATCCTAAACTGTAATTGTCAAATAAATTACTGTATATCCACGGCGTTAAACATAAGATTGATGGTTCTAAACCTTTTTTTATTTCAAGGGCCCCCATTGTCCACAACATTTAGAAATTGTTTGTGATTTACTCTATAAGGATTAAAGGTGCCATCGAATTAAAAATTGAATTTACCTTGGCATAGTTAAATAACAAGAGTTCAGTACATGGAAATGACATACAGTGAGTCTCAAACTCCATTGTTTCCTCCTCCTTATATAAATCTCATTTGTTTAAAAGACCTCAGAAGAACAGGCGAATCTCAACATAACACAGACTGTTACGTAACAGTCGGGATCATTAATATGTACGCCCCCAATATTTGCATATGCCAGCCCATGTTCAAGGCATTACACAAGGGCAGGACGTCTGGATGTGCACAGCTGAATCATCAGACTAGGTAAGCAAGCAAGAACAATAGCGAAAAATGGCAGATGGAGCAATAATAACTGACATGATCCATGATATCATGATATTTTTAGTGATATTTTTAAATTGTCTTTCTAAATGTTTCGTTAGCATGTTGCTAATGTACTGTTAAATGTGGTTAAAGTTACCATCATTTCTTACTGTATTCATGGAGACAAGACTGTCGTTATTTTCATTTTTAAACACTTGCAGTCTGTATAATTCATAAACACAACTTCATTCTTTATATATCTCTCCAACAGTGTGTAATGTTAGCTTTAGCCACAGAACACTATCAAACTCGTTCATTATGTCTCAAAATAGGCAGTTAAAAAAAAATAATTTAAAAAAACTCTATGGGGTATTTTGAGTTGAAACTTCACAGACACATTCAGAGGACACCTTAGACTTATATTACATCTTTTTAAAACTGGTTCTAGGGCACCTTTACGGATTTTTTTTACTCACAATTTACTAAAAAAAATATTCTGGAGTTTGGCAAAACTACAAAAATGTATAAAATGCCCATAATATGTTATTAATTTACTTTTTCAGTTCTAGAAATCACAGACCACTGTGCTCTCGGCAAGACGATCTTGAAAAAACACGCTCTCTGCGAAACGCATTGTTTACCAAGTTTTCCAATAAAGCAAGAGACAAAAAATTTTCACAGCTGTCTTTTATAGGGTTTTACACCAATTACGCATCATGTTTAAAACTAGACAAATTATAAAATGAGTGTTTTTATAATTAAAGAAAATACAGGACATATGTGGATTGCTTAATGCAGGGGTCTCAAACTCAAATTGGCGGGGGGCCATTTCTGTGATTGACACCTCATAGGAGGGCCATATTAACATTCAAGTGCAAGAAAGCGCAACATTTCAGAAAATTTACTTTCCTTTGCATTATTTCTCATTTACTTTCATTAGGCCTACTAAAATGTTTTTATACTTATACTATAAATATTTTATTTACCATACTAAATGTAAACAGCAGTTTCTCTCTCATTGTTACAGAGTGTAATATAATTATATAATACTATTACTAATATAATACTACTAATATAGCCTACTAATATAATACAATTAATTGCAATGGAATGATACTATTAGGTGCATGTAATAAAAAAAAAATGTGTAATTTAGGAACAAAACCAGCAAAACCTGTGGTGTGGAGGGGTCAGAAATAAACAAAAAACTGGAGCTATCAACTTTATTTTGCCAAAAAATAAAAAGCTCTCATTGTTACATACATTATTAGTTTTTAACATTTAGTGGAAGTATTTTCCCTTACTTTATGTTAACTTAAATAACATTAAAATCTTGCACTGAACAACACTGTACTGAACAAATACATTTGTACACTCTTCTGTTTCTTGACAGACACCTGGCAGCGCATTTGTCCAAGATGCCGTTTGAGCATCGGTTACGTCTAATGGTTGCATCGGACGCGTTTCGGTGGTTTAAATCGACGCTCGTGACTTAAAGTCGAGTGCTTTTACTGTGATTTAGACAAGCGCGCTCATAATAGACCTTTTTCACAAGAATCGGAAATCACGTGACGACTGGTAAAGTTAGTTCCGCTGTGCGTCTAGGCTATTAGATTGATATGCTTTTTCTCAAATATCGCTTCTTACCTTTTCAGTTTTGCAACCTGCTGTTGTATAATCTACAAAGAAATTATTTTCTACTGGTTTGTAGCTTATATGGCCACTCAGACCGTTGCTCGTATTTACCGGCAGGTGGATTTATATCACCAGCTGTCATACAGTAAAGGCTACAGCTAACGTTACTCATTCAGCAATTTCCCCAATCGTATCACGTACGACGAACATTATTTATATAATTTATTAATTAAAAACACATTGTCGTTTAATATGTTTTAAAAATATATAGCACGTAATCTCATATGGCATCACATCCCACATTCAAGCATATGTATTAATTAATTATTTTAATCGATCAGGATTAAACTCAGGGGCGGTTTCTTCATTAGGACAATAGGGCGACACACCACCAAAGTGGATTTTTCAATCACATTCAACCATAGACAGTAAAAGAAAGTTACACTAGCTGTCACAGGTTGTTTGTTCTGCCTCAGGATATAGTCCAATCAGCGTCGAGTCACGCTCTGTGGAGTATCGCCTCTTTTTGGGCGATTTCAGCCTGGCCGAGATTTGCCCCGACTGCTCCCATAGACTCCCATTCAAAGAACTTTTTTTTCGAACTGCAGGCACTGCAATGCAATCTCTATGGGTTCCGGGAGGGCTCGCACTAACGTGCCTTCGTCATCATACGTAACCTTAACTTGTGCAAGCGATTGGTGGAAACAAACATACCGCTATTAATAATATTTTTTTAAGCTGAAGTGGCATCCAATAATTTCCACAGTGCATATTTACATTTCACAGGTATATTCTCCATCTGCAAATGTTAGCAAGTCGAGAAAATATTTCCATTTTGCAGCCAGGCGTGGACGAGCCTTCAGCAAGCACAAACTTCCGTGAACGAGCGCCGCCGTGAGCATGCGCGCCAAACAGACGGAGTTCAATCTGAGTCAAATACATTTTGCTAAAAATATTTGTTGTTTAAAATTTGTTATGTTGGCGAACATAATTATGCCATATGTAGAATTTCGAAAATAAAACTAAGTGTATTTGTATGATAGCAGTAACTGTGTAAAGTGACTGTTAATAGGGTAATCAAAATAATAATAATTAGTCTGTTCTTTTGTTTTTATTTATTTTAATTTTTAGTTTAGTGTATTTAACTTCTGCTTTAAAAACATTTTGTTTTTAGATTGTAAAGTTACAATTTTAGAATGTAGCCTAGGCCTAATGTGATTTGACCCCTTTTTTTGCACATAATATAGCATATACTACACAGTTACATTCATGTTTGTTTTTTATAGCCTTCAATATGAACATTGTTTCTAGGACAATATTGGGCAGAATGTGATATAATATTAATGTTGCAACAGCACAATACTGTGCATAATACACACTTTATGATGATGACAACAGGAAAATACGAGTGAGAGACTGAAGTGTTTATATCCAGAAATATCAGGGTGCGAGCGGTCCTGTTTCATGAATCAGAGGATCAAGCTTGTGTGATAAGGGAGCTGCCAGCTGATAATTTCCCCAGCACGTCGCTAAAAACAATCTATATAGCGCACATCCCAATGTGCATATCCAACCTAAACAGTACTGAATATTACTAATGTCACATAGACTACTATTTAGGATGGATATGCACGTTGAGAAGCAGGCACTGTCTTTACAGCACATGGAGCGCGATAATGCACAGCCGCGCCAAACATAACCGCCATCACTTTGAATTATTTATTAAATGTAGCTCTTAATGAGAGCTCTGTAGTCTCACCAATAATTCACCAAGAACGTTCAAACATTTTCATGGCATTTAATTCGTAAAACGACTTTGATTCCCGAGCTGGTTCTGAACAAGGCTATCTATCACTGCAACCGGAAAAACTTTTACACGGCAAGGGCCATTCCGGAAGCCAAAAACCCGGAAGTGTGAAAAAGGTCTATAGAAGCGACGCGGTTGAGAGCGCGGCTCATGGTTGCATAGCAACGACAGACGCCACTGGAGCAAAAGCGCATTGGAAAGGAGAATGCGGCGCGACCGCTTATGTGACGCAATATGTGAATGCCCCCATAGAGCGGCGACTTTTGTTTGCATATCAGTCAGGTAGCAACTAGGGAATAATAATAATTTAGCGGGTTTTATTTTTGAGATTAGTTGCGGGCCGGGTAGAGGGGGAGGGCGGGCCGGCAGTTTGAGATCACTGCCAGAAGTGATAATAAAATAAAACACAAAGTTTCAGAATAACTCGCGGGCCGCACTAACACTAAACTTTGATGTCAGGTGGGGGGCCACAAAATGGGCCGCGAGTTTGAGACCCCTGGCTTAATGCATACTGTGACACTCTTAAATGCTTTTTATGTGTAGTGTAGATTCTCTGTGTAAGTATACTCAGAGGTGTGCTTATATTTACACACATTTCTACATATAAGTACAAGTTGGTGAATCCCACACTTTGCATGAAACTGTTCTTACGCACTTATTACGCACAAATCTGTCCGTACGCACCGTTGATAAATGAGGGCCCTGGTTCAGATCTTATATCTCAGAATGCACTCAATTTCTCCAAAAATTTAGAGGTCATACTCTTCATCTGTTACCACTGGTGTTCCTCAAGGCTCTGTTCTGGGCCCTCTTTTATTTACCATTTACTTATTACCCCTTGGTTATATTTTCACCCAGCTCTATTTATCAGCCAAGCCAAATTCTACTCTTCCGTCTTACTCTGTCTCGGATTGTTTAGAAGAGATTAAATCCTGGTTTTCACACAATTTTCTCAAGTTGAACACTGATAAAACAGAGGTTCTTCTTGTTGGCACCAAATCCAATTTGTCAAAATCCAATAGCTTTTCACTTTCCATTGATACTTCTATAATCTCTCCATCTTCTCAGGTTAAGAGTCTGGGTGTCGTCCTTGATAGTACTTTGTCTTTTGAAACGCATGTGAACAATATTACTCGTTCTGCATATTTCCACCTACAGAACGTCAGCCGTCTTCGTCCATTTCTCACATCCAATTCCACAGCCATTCTTGTACACACTCTAGTCACTTCACTTATTGATTATGGCAACTCCTTTCTATTTGGGTTACCTCACAAACTCCTTCATAAACTTCAGTTGGTCTAGAACTCAGCTGCCCGTATAATCACTAAAACCTCTTTCATTGAGCATATCTCTCCTGTCCTCTATCATCTACATTGGTTTCCTGTTAAATATCGAATACAAGATTCTGCTTCTCACTTTTAAAGCTCTTCGCAATCTTGCACCCTCATATCTCTGCAAATTGCTTCATATCTACACCCCGAAGCGTACACTTCGATCTTCTTCATCGGTTTCTCTTGTTGTACCCTCTGTTCGTTTAGTCACTATGGGGTCCAGGGCGTTCAGCTGTGCTGCTCAGTGATTGACTGACTACTTTTAAATCACATCTTAAAACTATCCTATTTAATTAGCTTTCTCTGATCAATTTTAAATATCTAATGTTAAATAGCTGTTGTTTTGTTGTATTGTGTCTTGATTTGTTTTATGACTATCATTCAACTGTACAGTCTCCTTGAGTGTTTTGAAAAGGCGCTTTTAAATAAAATGTATTATTATTATTTATTATTAAGACAGCATGGGGCTAACAATACCAAAGTCATGGGTTTGATTCCCAGGAAATGCATGAACTTGTGATGTCAGCTAAATGCATCAAATTAACCAAATCCCCATCCAGTTTCATCCGATGGAAAATATAGCATTTTTCGCCCTTTGTAAATTCAACATACATGACTTGATTTTGTTGTTCAGTTGTATTCGATTGCTTCTGCATTTAGCCTCGGTGGCCAACGCAACATCTGGTGCAGCACAGTGTGAAAATTAAACACAAAATTAATCTTGATTGATACAAATATTCATATGATCCACTAAGGAAATTAAAGCTTCTGAAACTCATTACTAAAATGTTGTATTGTGTTAATATAATATACTAAAACATTAATATATAGAATATACTATATTACAATATAATATAATTAGCTGTTCAGTTTGCTATGAGAGAATACAATATCGGAAACCTACAGTGTTATTTTAGTAGCATTGAGATACTACTATAATCTTTATGAATTTTTTTTTTTTTTCAATTTTAATTTTAGTTAAAGTTTCAGTAATTTTGTTTTTTGTTATTTTTATTTGTTTTTTTAAATATGTCTGTGTAATTTTAATATCTATAAGTATTTTAAGTTTTTTAATATTTTATTTCAGTTCATGTTTATTTTGTTTTTGTTTTAGTCTTAGTTAACTATAATAACCCTGGCTCGGCGATTATAGCAGCAACAGGTAGATAGCCACTCCATGACAATTCATTAACGCTGTATGAACATGATAGGAAAGATAATTTTGTCCATGGCTTGGGTAGTGTTGCTATAATGAATCACTTTGAGTGTTTAATCCACTATCATTTGATTGGATTGGGGAACGAGTTAAAGATAGCTTCTCCTGTTGGAGCAGAGTACCATGTTTGGGAGCCAAGGTAAACTAAAACCTCACAGAGCAGAGCTCTAAGATTTCATGTCAGCAGAGACAGATAATGCACCTCGGGTGCACCTGATGAAGGAGTCTGTCTCTATGCGAGCTTAAGAGTACCAGACACAGACAGTTACCGTCCTAAGCAGAACCAGGACCCTAGCTTTAACCTGCCAAGCTAAAACAAATCGCTATAAATCTAAAGCCAAGCTAAGCAGACCCACAGTTACCTCAGGCTGGACTTCAAGACTTCAAAGAACACCTGGACAAGAATCCTAGAAATCCAAATTTTATTTCGTTCAATTATGGAACATGTCCAACAACAACAAAAAAAAAATATATAGGGCTAGTGTCAATCCCAATCACAGAATCGCTATTAGTAGTGTTTATACAGATAGGTGGAAAATATAAAGCAAGTGCTACCCCACACAAATACATTCTAGCAAATCAAATTAATCACAGCACCAGTTCTTAAGAAACCAGCTGAGTAAACAGTGGAAATGGGTTTCACAGTTTAGGCAGCTTTAAGAGATGATTGCATATATTCTGGTGTGTCAGTGTAACTGATACAGAATTGTGCCGTGTCATCCTTCTGGGTCCCTTTAATGTTCAAAGTTGAGGGAAAATCAAGACCAGCCCTGTGTTAGATATTAACGGTAAAATGAATCACCAGAACAAATGTGATGATTGTCCCCAAAGGCTTGTGGCTACTTTGATGAGAAATCCATTCAAGGCACTGTTTTCAAAAGACACTGAAAGTCAGTGGTTTGTTGGAGAAAATGAAACTGACCCACCTCACTGTGCTCTTGTGCTTTAAGATCCATCTCTTCATCAAAGTTAGTCATCAAATTCCATTAGTTTTCCATAAGTGTAGCTTCATGTTCCCACTGCACATTTATAAAACCTGGAATATGATTCAAAGAATTAAGACCATTTCTGCTATTATAGAATGACCAGCATATTGAGAGGATGACTGCTATTGGAGCAAGTCAGATGTTGTGAGAGACAGTTATTTTAGTATTATTTATATTATATTATAGCATTTATTAGAATTTTGAATGATCTTTTATTTTTATATTTTCAGTTTTTATTTTAGTTAATTTTTCTTTTTAAATATTTCAATTTCTCTTTATTTTTATTTCAGTTTTTGTAATTTTAGCATTCTATAGTCTTTGATTTTAGTTCAACTTATTTCAGTTAGTTGCCAAGGCAGTGTTTTCTAAGTTTTTCATCTAATATTTATATTTTATTCCAGCTTCATTTCAATTAGCAAAAACAATTTTATTAATTTTAGTTTACAATAACAAAACTGGTGGGAGAGAGTGATAATGACTTCATGTACATATTTAACAACACAAAGTTACACAACGCACATTTTATAAGATGAACAAAGGAAACATCAATGCCATGGTTTTTAAAATAAGACTTTTTACAATGACAGAATAATTTCTAATGGTAATAGCTGTAATATTACTAATAATTATTCAAGGGATTTAAAGCAAGCCAGAGCCAGTGTGAAATGGCATTACAAAAAGTATGTGATGGAAAAGAAGATTAAGTCCAACTTGTGTATTCAAACATGGATAGCTTCCCTCAGATTTAAGGCCCGTTGCAAATAGATACAGCATAGCTTATATGGCCATTAAATCAGTGTGTGTGTGTGTGTGTGTGTGTGTGTGTGTGTGTGTGTGTGTGTGTGTGTGTGTGTGTGTGTGTGTCTTTCTATGAGCTATGAGAGATAAGAGCAAAAGCTACAGTATATGAGACGAGATGAGTTAAATCACATCACAGACTGCCTGGAGAACAGCCCGAGGGAGTTCCAGTTTAGCAATAATGGCAGCTTTTGGAAAGCCTAAGCCATACCAAACAAGGATAGACTAGGGTCATGGGTCATTTTATACACAAAATGCAAATTTAAATGAAGTTAGAGTTTAAATATTTCAGCTAAATTTGAACGGATATGACTTCATTAAGTAAACTAAAAACAGAGCATTATTTTTTAAATCATATATGACTTTTTTGTAACCCCAAAGTTCTGGATGCATTTATGTTTCTTTACTGATCTTATTTCAAACTTCAACACCATGTACTGGCTTTGGTAATGGAATCTCTTGAGCTCTCATGAGCTCAAATATGTTGTAATTGCTAGGATAAGGCAAAGTGCTGATGGTTTATTTACATTCCTTGTATGAAATTTAGATGGAAAAACTTGAGTAATAACTCTTAGATATTTTTGGGCAATAAAATAGTATAGGGATGGACTTTCCAGAAATCCATGCATAGTCTGCCATACTAAAGACAGTGAGATGCAAACAGTGAGATGTCCACACCATAGAGGTCCACACCAAATCTCTGACTAAAAGGCCGCGTTATCCTAATGTAGTACATAGTGTGAACATAGTGTGAATTTGTTACTGTTTTTGTTTGTTGCTGTTTTTGCACTTTCAATGTCACAACATCAAAAAAAAAAAAAAAAAAAAGCTCTTGAAGTTACCTGTTTGGGGTTTTGCATTGCGTCGCTGTTGTTCTGAATGTTTAGCAATGGTGCCTCTTAGCGGTATAGCTGTGTTCAGTTGTGTGCATTTTTACCCCGGACGATTTTTTCCCTCGTGTTTTTTTATGTTTTATTTTTTACTTTTATTATTCACTCTGTTATTTTATATGTAACTACTTGTGTTTGGAGCTGCAGTCAGTTTATTGTCAGATTAGGACATAAATATGATCTCGTGGTGTAAAATATAGTTCACACCACCGAACACTAGGCGCCGCTGTTTAAAATCTGTAGCTCCGTAAGAGGCGCTGTGAGGTCTTTACCGACACAAAACAAAGAGAGCAGACTGGTCAAGCACTGAGCTGACACAACCAGCGGCTTAACTTTAAATTATGGGAAAAAAGCACAAGAAACACAAATCAGACAAGCACACACACGACGGTAGGTCATGCACGATTTATTAATCAGCCTGGAGAATTTTTTCCCCCCCTGTAAACTGAAAGCCTGTTTTAAATTACATGATAAACTCACATTTACTATGAAGCAGCACTCAGCATCGGATGCTGCCAGTGGACGAGTAGCAGCCGGATATCTGATGAACATAACGTGGTGTTAATGCAGTAAATTTTCCGATTTGAGTCGGTTCACATAGAATAATGTGTGTTCTTTCAGAAGCCTAATCTAAAGGCTAAGTTACCTTACCGAACTGATTGTTTGGTTGTTTTGCTTTGGAATACTAGCAGCTGTTGCTCAACACATCAGAATAACCAAGGCAGTATCAGAATAGTTTAGAATAGACACAATTAGTTTGTTTTGGATTCTTTTTTCCATTAGTTTGTTTTGGATTCCAAAAATTCCCATCAATCTAATCCCTAGAACCAGATGATGGGGCATTAGGCTTTAGTAATTTTGAATTATGTAGGTTGGAATATATTTCATAACATGATACATTGTGTGGTTTATGAAAAGTATAATTATATTACTTTCATACTATATAAAAGTATAATTCTTATCAAAAGATGCAGCTATTGATTAGTGATAACAATGACAGAAAAAAAAATATTAAGGTTTTCTGTATCAATTAGGTTTTTAGCACAGGACCTTATGGTCACACTGGGAGTTAGAAATAAAAATTGGATACATCAGGTGTTCAAAGTAGTCAATTAATTTGTGTTTCTGGCATTGAAGAGTTCACTGAGCGTCCTCTGAAGCTGGTGTTAAAAGTGGCGGGGAATGAGGTCACCACAGGCAGCCCTAGCCTTGAGAGCGTTTATGACGATCAGGTAGATTACGACAAACACAAAGACAAGAAAAAGAAGAAGAAAAAGAAGGACGAGAAGGACAGAGCCAGTCCTCCAGTCTCGCCAGATGACAAAAAGAAAAAGGTGAGACATGACTACTTTTTTTTTTTTTAGGAGTAGTTACTTTTGTGTGTGTGCTTTTCTTGTGTTGTTTACACACTTACTACATCTTAGGCAATGCGTGTGTCTTATAGGTGACCAAAAAAAGGAAGGGCCCAGACTCTGTGGATCCAGACTGGGATGAACAGAGCAGAACTCCTGCTCGCTCTGATGTTTCCCAGGACAAGCCACTCACCCCCTCACTTGCAAAAATGGAAGGTAAAGCAGTGCACCTTCTCAGGGTTTAGGCTTAATCTATTATTGATGCTATTGTTTTGAGGGATTGTGTGTGCATGTGCTGATTACATGTTGATTATGGCTTTTGCAATTCATCAGAAAAAGAGCAGACGCCTCTACAGGAAGCCTTGAGTCAGCTCATCCGACAACTCCAGAGGTAGGACTAAACATAGCTAACCTGAGGACAACCTGTTTAGACAGGTTGTGGATTCATATCTAATGTACACTACTGTTCAAAGATTTTGTGGTCATTCAGTTTTTTGTTTTTTTTTTGATGTTTTTTGCTGTTTTTGAAAGAATTACATTGTTATCCTCACCAAGGCTACATTAAAGGGTTAGTTCACCCCAAAATGAAAATTTTGTTATTAATTACTCGCCCTTATGTCGTTCTAAACTTGTAAGACTTTCATTCATCTTTGGAACACAAATGAATTTTTGATGATATCTGAAAGCTTTCTGTTCCTCCATTGACAGCCTTTGCCACTGACATTTTGAGGCCTCAAAAAGTTCATAAAGGGATCATAAAACGTATCTATATGAATCAAGCGATTTAGTCCATATTTTCTGAAGGGACTTGATCACTTTTTATGATGAACAGATTGAATTTAGGCTTTTACTCACATGTATACATTGATCAGCGGACATAAACAGAAGCTCAACCGAACCTGACTGACGCACAAGATAAAACCTCTTCCGGAAGCTCAAACATGCTGTGCAACAAACAAGAACTAACCTCATTGGTTACGCAGCATGTTTGAGTTTCTGGAAGAGGTTTGTTCTTGTGCATCATTCAAGTTTGGTCAGATTAGTTTTCCAATCTCTTTATGAACTACAGGCAGTCAATGGACAGACAGACACCTCTCAGATTTTATCGAAAACATCTTCATTTGTGTTCTGAAGATTAACTTAAAGTCTTACGAGTTTGGAATGACATGAGGGTGAGCAATTAATAACATAATTTTCATTTTGGGTTGAACTAACCCTTTAATTTTATTTAAGAAAAAACAGTAAAAAATGAAATAATATGAAATAATAATGTCATTTATTATTATAATTTAAAATAACACACTTTTTTTTTAAAAATATACATATTCATGTGAAGGCAAAACTAATTTTTCAGCATCTTCAGTGTCACATGATCCTTCAGAAATCATTCTGATTTGAAACATTTATTATGAATGTTCAAGACAGTTCTGCTGCTTTTTATTATTATTATTTGGAAATCATGATACATTTTTCAAAAGTTCAAAAGAACAGCATTTGTTTGAAATGGAAGTCTTTTGTAATATTATGCATTTATTTACTATCACTTGATTAATTTAATATGTCCTTGCAGAATAAATATTAATATTAATTAATTAGTATTAATTTCTTACAAAAAAACGTAACTTATTGACACCAAATTTAATATATAAATTCACTGCTGATCTTGAATAAACTCTTCTCTGAGGCTTATACAAATGACCTGATTCTGCATCAGTATTCTCAGTCTGAGTATCCTATTAGATCTGTGTTTTGGGTCTTATATTCCTGTTGCGTATTATCATAATCATGTCTATAATTACTGTGAATGAGAGCTAAACGCTGCTGATTACTGCAGGAAGGACCCTAGTGCATTCTTCTCATTCCCTGTGACGGACCTGATCGCCCCAGGATACTCTCTCATTATAAAGAGACCCATGGACTTCAGCACTATGAAGGAGAAAGTGAAGAAGGAGCAATACCAGTCACTTGAGGAGCTAAAGGTAATATGATCATCATCACAGCTGTAACTAGGACACAGACTGGCACTAAGGTGCAGTAAGCAATTTCTGAGAAACGCTGTTAAAAATTAGTTCAAAGGGTAAAAGGGTTAGTTCACCCAAAAATAAAATTTCTGTCATTAAGTACTCAACCTCATGTTGTTCCAAACCTGCAAGACCTTCGTTCATCTTTGGAACACAAATTAAGAGATTTTGGATGAAATCCGAGAGGTTTTTTATCTCCCATAGAAAGCAACGAAATGACCACATTCAAGGTCCAGAGAAGTTGTAAAGACATTGTTAAAATAAAGTCGTTATTTTTGTTTCGTTTATGCGCACAAAGTATTCTCGTCACTTCATAACATTAATGTTGAACCACTGCAGTCACGTGGACTATTTTAACCGTGTCTTTACTGCTTTTCTGGACCTTGAATGTGGTAAAATCACTGCTTTCTATGGGAGATAAAAAACCTCTCAGATTTCATCAAAAATATCTTACATTGTTTTCCAAATATGAACAAAGGTCATGAGGGTGAGTAATTAATGTCAGAAATTTCAATTTTGGGTGAAAAAAAAAAAAAAATCAACACCCAAACAAACAAATTTGTGAATATTTGTTAGATGTCTGTTCTGTGTATGTGCTGAAAAAAGGGGTTTTACATAGTCTCGGCTGTGTAAAAAAGAGAAAAAACAAAGTGAATCAAACTGATCCATCCACTACGAAAGCTCTTTTGTAGCCATGGTGGGGGAGGAGAGAGATTGAGCAAAGCGGGACATTTGTAGAAAGTGAGATTGCTCATATATTACCAAAGAGGAGAAGTTCAGAGGAATATAACTGTAAAAAGAAGGGTTACTTACAATCAGGCCATTTAGACTTAAAGAACTGATGAGGTGATGCTGTCCTGTTCTTCCCACAGCTGGATTTCAGAGTGATGTGTGAGAATGCCATGATCTACAACAAACCAGAGACGATTTACTACAAAGCAGCAAAGAAACTCCTCCACTCTGGCATGAAGATCCTGAGCACAGTGAGTGGAAAAAACAGGAAAATTGTATTACATTTAGAGATGTAGTTACATATAGAGGTATAGTTGGTGAAACCAAATTTATTCTCAATTTTCTGTTTTCACACCAGAGGGCGCTGATGTGCCTTGTACAATATGATCTTATTATCAAACCAGGAACGTTGCACATATGAAAATTAACTTTCTGTGTATGTTTAGGAGAGACTGGACAGTTTAAAGCAAAGCATAGAGTTCATGGCTGGCCTGCAGACATCCAGCAGTCATTCAGCAGAGGATGGAGATGAGGATGGCGGGACGTCTGACCCTGCCAAAGAAAATTCATGTGTTATGGACACAAGTGACAACTCCCAATCACCCCGTGTAGGCAATAAAGATACTCCAAGGTATGAATTATATATATATATATTTTACTTCTTATCTATTACTAGTTTGTCTAGTTCACACCAAGAACAAAAACTAAAAGTATATTAGCCTCCACACCAGCTGTAATTGCATGCTGCAGTTATGTTTCTTGCAGATTGTGCTTTAAAGTCAATGGATTTTAATTGCCTGTCAAAAATAAATTAACCCTCTACCGCACACATTATGATAAATTTATAAAGAAAAAAAAAATATTTGACTCTTTTTCTTTTCTTAGAATGGCTTAACTTGAAGTGCTGTAAAAAAAAAAATTGGAAAAAAATATTATTTTAAGGTACTTTATGATATGTTGCCATATGGCAACAATGCGCAATAGTGAAAATAATATGTAATCATAACTTAACTGAGATGATGTTAACAATTTTTTTGTGAATGTGACATGAGCGGGTCCTTGTTTGTTACTGATGTTTTAATTTGCTTTCAGCAACTACATACAAGTGACGGCAGTCTGTCACAAAATCGCGCCACAGAAAAAAAATGTGACTCAACCAAAGCACATCATTGGCTAAACTAAGGTCTTCTCTTACCAACAAAAAAAACGAGAATGTTCTGTTAAAGAGATGGTGGCAAGGAAATGAACACAAAGTGTATGTTGCCATATGGCAACACTATGCGGTAGAGGGTTAAAAAAAATTCTCAGCAGGTCTCGGCAATGTTGTTGTTCTGTGTTGTTATCGTTATGGTGTGAATTCCATTATTCTCTTATAATAATAATAATAATAATAATAATAATAAGTCTTTAAAACTTTATGGGTTTAGTTAATGTTCTTAATGTGAATGGGCCTTAATCCTCCCTGGTCATCAAAAGTCATTTCAGTTGGGAGAAACTTCCTTTCAGTTAGTCTGATCTTGATATTGCTTAGAAAATGAACAAATCTGTTTCCTTTTTTTCAGAATAATTTTTAAAATAATGGTTCATATTAATCACAGGCAGGATATGAATCACCTGCCAACTGCCAAATGGGAGTAAAATTGCTTGCAGGTTTTTCGCCAGTTGGCAGGTTACTTCGGCATAATGCATGTTTAAAGACCGAAAGTCTGATTGCTGCTGATCTAAGTGACGTGAGCAAAGACACACGCAACATATAAATAAAAAAATCTGTCTCAACTTGTGTGTCTTATGACAGCCTTTACCTCAGTAAAATAGTCATTCTAGATAAACATCTGAGGGTACAGCTTCTTTTTCTCTAGAACTCCACATTGAGACACATATATAAAATATTCCATTTTGAAACATAATGCAAAATAAAATTGTATCCATAAAGTATGTGTGGCTAGAAATAGTTAGAAAGTTAATACCAGACCTTAATCACTGTGATGAATTGGCTGCCATTAAACTAAAATTCATTCTAATCCTGATGTCTTGTCTGACTGGAAAAAAGAGTGTGACTGTACTTAAATGGGTGATATGATCAGTAAAATGATTTAAATTGATAATGAAATGCTTTTTTCTCCATGTTTTTTTTTCTTTTCTAACTGTGCAGCTATTCACATTGGCTTTAGCTGCATTTAGGGCTTCTGCTGCTGCACTAAAGCCAGTGAGACATTCCAAGGTGTTGCCGGGGTGTTTGCCGTCTTTCTTTATTTTACTCTCTCTTTTTGTTGGTTGCTTACGTAAATTGGCTTGGCTGCTGCAGTGGGCAAGAGACTTGGAATGCTTAAACGTGTTGTGACTTGTAGGCCATGTGTAGCCCATGAGATACACACAGACACTCACTTTGTAGCTTTTCAGAAGAAATAAATTATCTTCCTGCACTCTACTCTGCAGGATCGGGTAGAGGCTTGAGAACAGGCCCACAAGAACCACACATTGATCTATTAAGAAATTATTCTTAATTTATCCAATCGCTGCTCTGACATCACATTCATTAGAACTTTCAAGAATGAAATGCTTTGTATGTGGGGATTTATTTACTGTAAAGTGGGAGTATTACTGATGACACACACATCCAGAATTGCATCAGTGTCGCAATGTCTGTGTAACAGGGACAGTAAGGATGATGCTCAGAAGAACCAAGCAGAGAAAGACCTGGAGGAGATCAAGAAGGTCGTTGAGGAGTCTGGAGGGAAACTCTCAAACAGAAGTCTGCAGTGTGAGGTATGAGAACAACACCAGAGAAGATGAGCCATGTGTTATTGCACAGCACTCACATGTGAGATCATTCTCTCAGCATGTCAGATTACAGCTGATGAATGGTCTCTTTTCTTGAGCAGCTGGAGTTTGAAAGAAGGACATCTGATGGCTCAACCACTCTAGGAATCCTGAACCCTGTTGACCTGAGCGCTGGAGGTTTGTGACAATGATTGTTAAAGAAATCAAGCAAATGTTAGACGTATGTACAAAATGTGTTCGGTATTATGCTTCCACGCTAGATCCAGGATACTGCCCAGTCAAATTGGGCATGATGGGTGGTCGACTTCAGACTGGAATAAACACCCTTCAGGGTTTCAAAGAGGACAAGAGAAACATGGTCACTCCAGGTAATATACATTAACTCTTTACTCATTTTCCCACCACTTGAATCTCACATTGTATCAGTCTCAACCAGTACTTATATTCATTATCCTGGAAAAATGACTTAATGAATATAATGTCTCTATTAGCAATGAGCTTCACTCTGTGGTCTTACCTTCAGTCATGCAGAGAAGATCATGGGAAGGGTGTGCTATAATCTCTGTTTGAATACCTAATGTTCAGCTGCCAGAGGAATGCAATATTATGTGCCAGAAAAATCCATTTTTTCCTGCTGTCAATAAGAAAAAATTCACTGCCGATTCCGAATCAGTGGGCTGTAGTTTCTACTCATCTGTATTTATTATTTTTTAATCTGTCAGTTGTGGTGCTTGCTAAGTTGAGAATTGCTATTGTTCATATTTTAAACCCTGAATATTAAAATGTAGGACTTCTTGTCCCTCACTTTGACATGAATGATACTTCAAATTGTGAGGTTTACGCAGAGAAATATTATTTAAGGATTTGTATAATTATTTTAGTTACTTTTAATTGATAGAAATAAGAGTACCCTTACATTTAAAATAATCAATCTAGAAGTAGAGTCAGTTACTGTAAGTCAGTCTGTGTTCCATTTAAGGAGCCAGGGATTTGGTAAGCAGCCACACAGCACTGCTCAGGTAACCACTCGCAGCATCCTATTGAGGATTTTCATGGGCATTTCTTGCTTTAAAAATGTTAAATTTTATTTTATAAATATAAACAAATTTTGATTTTGATGGCTGAAACACCCTGTGTCTTTTTGATGGCTGAAAGACACTGTGTCATATCACCTTTCCTTTTAATTAAACTTTTTAAATGTTTGGGAATTGAGGATACTAATTTTTGCAGTTTTGCATTTGGAATTTTTGCCCAATCTCACCTAATGCAAGACAACTGGTCAACAGCCCATGCTCGTTGTTGTCTGATTCAACTTTTTATGATGGGCCATACATTTTCAATATAAGACAGGCAGGCCAGTCAAGCACATCCCTTCTTGCACTGATGCACCCAAATACCAGACAGATGTTTGCTTTTGCACCTGTCGCTGATGAAAGTCTGGATTGTCCCTTTTGTCTTTGATACTGTGAATTCAGTGTCTGTCTTTCCCAAAAACATGCTGAAACATGAACTTGTCTGACCACAGCACACATTTCTACTGTCTTTTGGAGCATCTGAGATGAGCTCAGGCCCAGAGAACTCGGCAGCATCTCTGCACTGAACAGATGTATAGATTTCTCCTTCAGTAACAGAGATTTGTGTTGAATTTCTTGACGCAGCGGCAGACTGTGTTAAGTGACAACATTTTTCCAAGGTTATTCCTAGCTCATGTGGCTATTTTTAACACAGCAGTGTGATGATTTCTCAAGCAGTGCCATCTGAGGGCTCAAAGATCAGGCACATTCAACAGAGGTCTCCTGCCTTGCCCTACATGGACTGAGATTTCTCTATTCCCAGAATCTTTTCAAAATATTATGTATGGTAGATGGTGAAAGACAGTTCTCTCATGAAATTTGGCACAAAGTTGTTAGCCATGACCAATCTTTGTTTGCAAAGGCTGAGATGCTCCTTTTATACCCAAACATGATACCCCTCACCTATTACCAATTGACTCGCTAATTGTGGGCTGTTTTAAAACGGCTTAATTTGGATATTCTGTATTCTTTTCACTTTTATTTTGCCTCTGTCTCAACTTTTTTGGAGTTTTGCAGCCATCAAAATCAAAATTTGTTTACAAACTACAATTACCTGTAATTTGGCCAGTGGGAAAAAAGGGATTTTGTAAAGGGATTATTTTTTCATGTTTTTCAGTTAAATAATAGTTAAAGAGAATTAACAAATCACAGATTATTGATTTTATTGCATTTTACAAAATGTCCTAACTTTTCTGGAATTGGGGTTGTAGATCTCCCCTGGGTTTTATCCAAGGGGCCTCAAGGTGACTTAACATGTCACCTTGAGGCCTCAAGGTGACAAAATAAGACAAAACAAGCATTAAAATAAGCTAAAACAACTAAAAATCAAGATATTTATGATTTCAGCCTATTTTAAAGACCTGGAACAGTGATGTAAATAAAGAAAATCTTAAAACCGCATGACCATTGTTTTAGTTATACCAAGCTGTAAAAACAGGTAGAAATTGTGAGTAAAAAACATTTGTAAAAATCTGTAAAAGTCCTTATCCAGTAAATCACAAATGACTGGAAGAGTCACTATAAATTAACTTGTTAAAAAAAATGGGAAATAAGAGTACCCTTAGATTTAAAATAAGTTTAAGAAACCAATCTAGAAGTAGGGTACCTTCAAATACTGAATACTGACAATGGAGTTGTAGAGGTTGAGACCCATAGTTTCAGACTGTGTTCTGTCCTTCCTGTCAGTCTAACTGCTGGCTGTGGCAGTTACTTATTGAAACATTTTAAAAATATATAACTACTGTTACTAGAATCAGTCTGCATTCCATAAATAATGTGTAAAAGTCCCACATGCCTCTTTTTTTTCTTTTTTTTTTTTTTTTTTTTTTCTTTTTTTTGCAGTTACCTATATGAATTATGGCCCATTCAGCTCATATGCTCCTACATGTGACTCCAGTTTTTCCAATATCAGCAAGGAGGACTCCGATCTTATTTACTCCTTCTATGGAGAGGAAAGCAGCCAGCCAGAATCTGAAAGGTATGTGTATGCGCATGGAATCAGACATATAAAGAAATATATCTATGAATTAGTTTTGATGATTAAGCAGCAGCCATCTACTCTTTAAAATTGTTTTGAGCAGTAACCTACATGCATTTCTGCAGAACATTAGTTTATTAAAAAAAAAAGGCCCGATTCACACCCTTCCACCACTCCCCTTCCATTCCACAGTTATAATTTGGTTGTGTGTGTGTGTGTGTGTGTGTGTGTGTAGCATTGCAGATTACCTTGCTAAATCCGAGGAGCACATGAGCAGGTTGGCAGATAATATCTTGGATGCTTTGACCAGTGGGGAGCACTCGAAACAACTGAAAGAGACAGAAACTGTAAGAGATCTCACTACACGCTCATTACTCAATTTACTGGCATATTTAATTCATGAAATACCACTATAAATATATATTGTTATATCCGTTTGAGTTCATTTCAGCTGGCAGCTTGCTTAAATCTGCTCTTGATTACTTCTGGTTTTGATAGGATGATTTTTGTTTTCCTCAGGATAATCTGCCCATAGAGGAGCCTGCAGAGAAAGTAGACACAACAGATGATGATGAGGTAAAACTCATATCCTCAGAATAAGATTAAAATGTCTACAAGTTCATACTAGAGTACAGCTCACATGAGTGGAAGTGAAGATACAAACCTGGTATTTAAAGGCAGCGTCAGGACCGCAGACTCTCTGCTCTGCAGCAGCTGTGTCAACAACACCAACCAAGTTTCACACACTAATGGAAAGAATATTTGCCCAGACACACACAAACATGTGTCGTTTTTTGACTTCCTCCTTCGCTTACACTAATGTATGTGTGTGTGAGGGTGCTGTAGATGTAGAAGGAAAGGTAAGCATGGGTCGTCTGTGAACATACTGCAGCTTTAGTCCGTGTGGAGTGACGTCTTTGACTGTGGTTCGGCTAGCATACCTTAGCAGGGTGGTGCTACTGTTCAACACTGTTTTTAGCAGTCTAAATAGCTAGTGGATAATTCCGTTTTATCCAAAGACCGTTGGGTAGAAGGAGAACAACAAGCATTTACCTAGTGATTCCCAACACCGTGTACTTACACCTGCGGGGATATCTAGGCAAAAAAAAAATCGGCCATCACTAGATATTGTTAAAAAGTCATTATTTTGTTTTTTTGGCGCACAAAAAATATTCTCGTCACTTTATAATATTATTGAACCACTGAACTCACATGAACTGATTTAAATATGTTTTTAGTACCTTTATGGATCTTGAGAGAGGAAGTTATATTGCAGGCCTCACTAAGCCATCCGATTTCATCAAAAAATATTTTCATTTGTGTTCTGAAGATGAACGTAGGTCTTACGGGTGTGGAACGACATGAGGGCGAGTAATAAATGACATTATTTAAATTTTTGGGTGAACTAACCCTTTAAGTAGCACAACCATTTTCAATGTTTATAATAACTAAAATACAATTTATAATTTAAAATAAAAAATGTTTTTGATCACCAAATCAGCATATTAGAATTATTTATGAAGGATCATGTGATTTCTGGAGTAATGATGCTGAAAATTCAGGAATAAATTACATTTTAAAGTATATTAAAAATAAAAAAGATTTTTAATTCAAATATTATTTTACAATATTACTGTTTTCTATCTTTATCTTTAATAAAATTGTGTTAGAGACATCTTTTCAAAAACATCTTAAACAATCTTCCTGACCTCAAACTTTGAATGGTAGTGTATACACACACATAGTCCAATAAAAATAAAAAAGTGACATGCTTTGTCTTGAGATGTTTGCACTAACCTGCTGTATAAGTCCTCTGACTGTCTCTTCTTTAATTTTTCAACACCTTTCTAGCCTGGTGTCAGACCATGATCCATTTTTAAAATACATGTCTCTGTAGGTTGTTGCTTCGGAACCCAGCAGTGGTGATAGTGTGACGCCTCTCAGTTCTGTGGGTTTGAATCCTGACCTGCTTCCTGAGAGCTTCGACTCAGAAGGTGAGAATCCCTTGTTTCTGAAAGTTTAGTGTAAAATATGGGTTATAAATTCTGTTTAGTCATTTTAGATGTTATCAAACCCTATGAAAATTCAGGCCCCATGCTTTTCCAGTTTATTAACGATCTGTTTTCTTCTCGAGAACTGATTATGATCCTCCTCCCTCAGTAGTGGAATGTAATGCAACGCTTCAGTAACATGCCTGAGCCCTTTTCCCATCTATTTAATAACCGACTGATTTATTGCTGAAAAAAATCCTCTTCCTCCCTTAGAAGCAGAGCATTTCCAACAGAAGTTGGATGAGACGACCATGTTGCTGAGGGAGCTGCAGCAGGTTCAGAAAGAGAGACTGAGCGCCAAACAGCCACCAAACATCATCTGCCTGCTGGTTCCTACAGCTAAAGAGCTGCAGCTTGGTAAGCACAAACACACAATATGACCTGTGATGACAGGTTCACTTCTCTCACTCTTTCAGATAATACTAGGCAAACCAAACATTACTCCTGTCTCATGAGTTTTTAGTTTTTCCTTGTTTAAGGAGTTTTAGTGAGTCATTGTTGCACATTAACAGACCTGTGGGTTTCAGCAGCTGTTTAAAAGCAGATATACTTTGCACAGTTTTGATAACTTCTAACCACCAGCATCCTCATTGCAGCGGAGAAAGTTACAGGTAACCTGGCCCATTTGACCAGTCGGGTGACCCCTGGTGACGTGTGCAGTCTTTATGGTATCAGAAAGGCCATGGGAATCTCGCTACCCAACGATACAGCACAGGATACGTTCACACACCTGACGACAGGTAAAATAAATAAATAAATATATAATATATATATATATATATATATATATATATATATATATATATATATATATATATATATATATATATATATAATTTTTTTTTTTTTTTTTTTTGGGGGGGAAATATTCATCAAGTTAGACTTTGTCTTTTTATTTTTTGTGAAGTGACTGTTGATGACCATGCTTAAGACACTGCTTCATATACTCATAAGCTGACATTAACAGGATAATGAAGGGTTGGTGTTTTCTGTGTTTCAGTGGGAAATATAATTGAACCCATGGAGGGAGTGTGATGAGATTCTCCATCACTGCAGTCTATCAGTCTGCTTATTCCAGATCATCCCGCAATGGTGCTGTTTCTGATTTACTTTTTTTTTTTTTTTTCATTAAATAAACATAAATTTTTTTTTAAGCATTTTGTGTATTTCCATTCTTAAGTTACAAAAATTGAACATTAGCAAGTGACTTAATACAGATTATTTAAAGGGAAAGTTCTCCCAAAATTGTTCATTTTACTCACCTTCACCTTCTGGTTGTTCCGAACCCTAAGACCGTTGATCATCTTCAGAACACGAATGAAAATATTGGTAATATTTTCTCACCTTTTTTGTCCAACCATTAAAAGATATTGTGAAAGTAATCCAAATGAATCGAGCGGTGTACTCCAAGTCTTCTGAAGAGCAGATTTAATTTATTCAGGTATTAACAATGTTTAATCAGTGCACATACATAGAGCACATCAAACATTCGGAAGCTCAAATGTGCTTGTGTGATGTGCTCTATGTATGTGCGTTGAACAATAATACATGAATAAAAGCCTAAATTTAATCTGTTCATCATATAAGGTGATCATGTCTCTTCAGACTACTTGAATTAAACCGCTCAAAGCATAAGGATAATGTCTGTTTTTGTTTTTTTTTGTATGCGTTCTGGTTCTGTGGACTTGTGAAACTATTAAAAATATTGTATTCCAAAAATTTAATGGAAGTCTTGTGTGTTTGGAATAACATGGGGGTGAGTAAATGACGACACTGTCAGTGAATAGCATTTGTAAATATCTGAATAAAATTTTAAACAGTTTAAAAATTCTAGCTATAACCTGAGAGTTGTTCATAGCGGCAGTTGTGCTCTCTGCTAGATCACAAATCCTATCATGCTTTGGGAGAATTAAGAGTAAACCTCAAAGGAAATGAAACCAAGACCTCTGAATGTTATTACATGTAGACACTGATGCTTAGATCTGAAGCCAAAATAAAGGTTTATGTTGTTTACAAAGAATCATGGGTGATTCTAATCAGCCATCATATTTGGCAATGTCAGATATAACTTCTATGACAAACATTTGCAAATGCACATTTGAAATTAAAAGCAATATTCTGAGTCCACCCATAGGGAAATAATGTTGGTTCATGTTTAGTAATGCCCTCTTGAGATTTGCTACTGTGGTAAGGCAACAAAGTCATTTATCTGTTATAAATGAATCTGCTATACAGTGCAGAATTTCTTGTGTGATCTATAACCTACAGGTATAACTCTTTCTCAACAATTTGGCAAAATGCTACACAGGAAGCACATTAAGTGTAAAATGATTTATTCTGTAACAATGCATACAAAATGTAGGAGGACAGCAGGAGTGTTCCTCACAAACACTGCAGTACAGAAAGGCAGCACATAATCTCAAACCATGTACATTCAGTCACACTGTAAAACTCGCCGAGTGCTGAAAACCCAGAGAGGCACATAGGAATTGCAATCTAAATTTAATGTTTATGCCTATGGCTTCATTAGACACAAATACTTCACACTTTCACTACGTATTCTCACAGAACAGAAGCAGAGACCTTTTGAGCAAATCGATTTACTGCGATGTGCGCCAAGATGCACGAGTACATCCATCCAGTACATTGTGAATTTACAACTTCAGATGAGAGAAGCCACAGAGCTATTTGGTCAAGATCTGAGGTGAAAGATGATGGGAAATCAATGAAAGTACATTTTCACTTTAAGATCATTGAATTTCAGTCATTTACATTTTTTCCCCTCTATATGTAAACATTTCTTAATAGTTTTAAACTGTAGCATATTATGAAGCTAAGGAAGGCCCATCTCCAACATCCACAATCTCAACTCAAAGGCAACAGCAAGTCAACACTGCATGTCAAAATTTGGCATTCAAAACACTTGGCAGTTGTTTTTAAAGAAAAACAAAAAAAGCATCCACAGTATGTAGATTCAAGCAAGAATAATCATCCACCACTTTGTTGGTCCAAAAGTTTACAGAAAGGTTGATAATAAAGGACACATTCTTTCAAATGACAAAAGAAATTCTAGATATTTTCACATCTGCTCATCTGTGAAGGGTTTGTGTGGGTCAGATGTTCCCTCTTCTGACCAGCTCAGTCATCCCAAATCAGTCTAAATCCAACAGGATCAAGGCCACTATGACAGCAGTACCCAGAAAGTCAGAGCAATACTGAGAACCAGTATTTTTTTTTTTCTTTTTTTTTTCTTTTCTGCGAACTCAGATACCCACTGTCTGTGGTCTGTGTCCCATAAGAGGATCACGTGAGATGTGTGTATGTATATGTTGCTGCATATCTGAGAGATTCGGGTCTCCAAATGCTGCCAAAACAAACTCTAACATGTCAAAACCAGAAAGAATGTGCAGTTCTTTAGACATGCTCTAAAGAAACATCCAGTAGCAATAAAACATTCTGGAAAGAAAACAAAGAGATCACATATAGGTCCGGAGTCTGTGTGTGTGTGTGTGTGTGAAGCTGTCAGCGGCAGAGGATTCAGTCTCAGCTCAGACCGATGCCCTGCTGTTTGCTGGAATCTGTGCACACAAAAAAGGTTTTCAGCTCTCCTTTGCCCTTCACATTGATCAGGCCACGACACTCACATAAGTAGCCCAGCTTCTGCAGGACATCTGACGTTTCCTCTGTCACCTGCAACATAAACACATGTCATTGCAAAAACTGGTGTTCATTTCATGTTTTAGTGAGGACAAAATCTCTTAGCTACTTTGAAATTCTATAAATGAGAGGAGAATTATCATCACAGCGGATCTTGAGACATGAGTGATTCAATTCCTACCTGTATTTTACCCAGCTCTCCAGTGCTTTCCATCCGACTGGCCACATTCACAGTGTTTCCCCAGATATCATACTGTGGTTTCCTGGCTCCAATCACCCCAGCAATCACTGGGCCGTGGTTTATACCTGCACAAACACATATGAAGATCAATGGAGAAAAAAAAAAACCTCTAAACATGACATTTACATGATATCTGCATTTGAATTTAAACTTAATCAGCAGTCATTTACTGGGGCTACTAATGGTGCATGATTTTTGGGTGGGGGGCTATATTATAATATGTTATATTATTATAACATTTCACTATAAAATAAAAGATCTTAAGAAAAATAAGATAATATAAGCTGTGCGATAATAATAGTACAACTGTTAAATTACAATACTAATGTTTATGGATGTCTTAATTTCTCCATTTCAAAGATGTGAAGATGGTTAGCACATTGCGTTCACAATTGCTTGTTATAAGAGACCCAAACACATGAGCGATGAGCGATTTACTGTCATCCAATCCACTCTGAGATGCGGAAAACACCGGACTGAAGCTGCTTGCGTGTAAAAAAACACAGTGTCGCGCTTCACTCTAAAACATGAAACGCATCTATTTATTTAATTAAATCACAGTCTTTGTGATTCGATAATCACACTATAAAACCATTTTGGTTTTATTTTAATTAATCATGTAGCTCCAGACCGGGGTGTCCAATCCTGCTCCTGGAGGGCCACTGTCCTGCAGAGTTCAGCTCCAACCCTAATTAAACACACATGAACCAGCTAATCAAGGTCTTACTATTGACTAGAAACTTCTAAACAGGTTGGAGTTGGAGCTGAACTCTACAGGACAGTGGCCCTCGAGTTTGGACACCCCTGCTCTAGACTGTTGTTGTTTAGTGTCAGTGAAATAGTCTATGAAGCTCAATATAATTTTGGCTCACAGATATGATTGCACTTGAAACATAAAGCAGATCCAGTGAGACAGTGAGTTTCATCCTAAAGTGACTGCTGGAATGTTTTTCCTTTTTCTAGTAAAGTCTTTTAGAGGGGATTTGTGTCTGTTATTATAATTTTATCAGATCTCTGCCACAGATTGGTGATACGTTCTCAGACTCTTAAATGGAGTGTTTATGAAGCGTTTCATTCCAGTTCCCGGGTGCATCTGTTATCCCTGAGCTGCTGAAGATGCCTGAGATCTCTCTTATGAACAGCCTTTGTTTTTCAATGAGATTTTCAGCTACATCCTCTATATATTGGTTTCATTTTTAACCCTTAATTCAATAGAGTTGCAAAGTCTAAAATGAAATATATTGAAATACCTGAAGATGTCCTTCATCCTGATGGTGGAGTATTAATTCAGACTCCAAGCAAAAACTGAGTAATTAACGGTGATGTAGAACTGAGGTTTTGTAGTCAGACTTACCGACACGAAGCCTGAATGTGTTGAAGGAGTGTCTGTTGATGCCGTCCAGCTTGCCGATCAGAGCGATGGCAAACTCCACCATGTTTCCTATCTGTGCATTCTGCCTCTCACGGTCCTGAGAGCACACACAACAGAGTTCAGAGATACATCAATTATGTAGCTTGAAGGACACTTTTATAAATGCAGGATGACCAGGGATCAGAGAATAAAGTGACTTGAATAGATGAAAAGAACATCTCTTTCATTTGGTTTTAAAATGTGCAGCCTCCAATTTTTATCACCTTATTCATCAAGTGCTGGTCATTCTTGAAAAGACTCTTTTCATTTTCCATTACAATATAGTCAAGGTGAATTGAAAGCTTAAATCACAAATGTATTTTTACATTCATAAATACATTCAGCAACTTCTCAAATATGTTCACAATTCTCTTATGTAATTCATAATCAAAAAAACAAAACAAAATCATTATAAATTTGGCTTTAGTCAGTAGTTCAGTATATTTTCCCCTTATTGGAATCGCAAAAATTCAAACAATACCCTACCCTAATGGCAGTCGTGATTATAAGGTGTGTATGCAACGTGTAATGTGTCTGCTTCTGTTGTAAGCTCTATGAAAGGGGATATTTTCATTGGTATTTCACTCATGGATCCAGACACTTAAAAGACAAAAGAAAAGCACATTATGCAACCCTGCGTGATTTAGAAGATGGACTGAAATGATCTGAAAGACTTTTGCTTAGGCTAAAAACCAAGAGGGTTAACTGATTATAGATTAAATGATCCTGCATCATTGTGAACATGAAAGACAATGAACAAAATCAAGACTTCTGATAAATTCAAGAGGGTTTATCTTCTAGCTAAAAAGAGCAAGAGCCAAATTGGTGACAATTATTTGTCTGTTGTTATGCAAAGTAAAATAAATCAATTTTTTTAAAGTCTCACATAATTATGTTAAATATTACTGTTGTGTAGTTCAAATTAAAATGCAATGGCGCAGGGTTTAAAGATTTAAAGAGGGGCGTGACCAAAAAGCTTTGAGAACCCCTGTCTTAAGTCAAGTACATGGCATTGTAATTATATGGAGTGGTGTAGACATATGACGAAGAAAAAGAATTTCATCAGTCCATTTTGTGGTAAATTGTGGTAGATGTTTCTATGAAGCTTTTGAAATTCCGTGTCATTGAAGATTACGCTACAGTCAATTATTCTGCTTATACTATGGTTACAACACCTCAAGACACTGTTCCGATGTTGTATTTCAAGACATTTGTCAGGTTTTTGTCCTTAACCACCTGGAGTCTGAGGCTGATTTGGGGCTTGGAGAAGTTTTGACATGCCCTGACATTTGTGCTTTTTTCAGTTGTTAATAAACATATTAATGAAAAAAAAGCGTCATTAGACTGTATTCAGCACAAACTAGGCTACCATAATATGTGAGGAACATGTATGTACATGCTTGTATTTTTGAAGGAATAACGCTTATGCGTGGTTATTGAATAAAACAAAAAACTTAAGTCACTGAAATAAGGCCAAAAAAAGTATATTAAATCTGTGTTCACAAGACTTCTAGGTATTGGAGGTTGTAGACTAGAGTTTTTGCTTCAGAATTATGTAAAAATTATGCTGCCTACTCCTTCATATAAAACAATATATTGATTTAGTTTTTGTAAGACACTTTTTGTCAAGAAACACAGTATGCGTGGAGGCGTGAATCATCATGAATAATGGGTCATTTACACCTTAGAAGACAAAAGAATAGCATAATAATGACCTGACATGACTTGTATATTAAAACACTCTTGTGTGTGGGGCTAATTTCTTACGCATCTCATCCCAAGCCTCCGTTGCTAATTCCAAAACTTCATTTCAGAACTAGTAACGGAGGCTTGAGCCTTGATAGCAGACTAATACAGTTGATACAGTTATTAACACAGTTGAGAGAGAGAGAGAGAGAGAGAGAGAGAGAGAGAATAAGCATATGTGAATTAGCCTACCTGAGTCTGTGCATCTCTAACAGCAGCAGTGTCTCTACTAATAGTGAAACTATACGTTTATCTACCACAAGTACCGCACAGTTATTACCATGCTGATGAGAAATTTCATGTATCTTTTAAGCTGCTAAACTATTTTACTGATTAATTCATCAGAGCAGCGATGACAAAGTGTTTCTGTGCGAGAGTGTGTTCGTACTATACAGTACGTGTGTACGTTCGAAAGAGAGAGAGTGGGAGAGAGTATGTGTATTTTGTGGCAAAAAACATGACAATAATTTGATGTTTTCATCCTATTGTTTACTATATTTATATGCTTGGTCGGTGTCGTTGTGGGTTTTGGTTCTTTCGTGGTTGTAGGCTGTAGGACCTATTGAAATAACTGAAATCATTTGGCGAAGTGATATGGAACAGCAATGCGGTCAAGACCTGCCTAGAACTACTTTAGCCGTGCGTTTCCCTGAAAATAACTGCACACCTTAGAATGTTGAATGTCAACCAATCAGATTTGAGCATTCAACAGCCCCGTAGTATAAATCATAATAATCCATCAGTTAACTGTACTTTATAAATAAGTTTAAAACCTATTGTTGAAAAAAAAAAAAACTTCTCTTTTTGCAAGAAATCTCTCGATGCCAAAGCTTAGACTTTATTGATGGAGACAACAAAGCCGAGATGCCTGGACAGAATTCAAATTACTTTTAATGTGTGGCTTAATCAGAGTTATCTAAATTCACAGATTCTTTGTTTTTCAATGAGATTTTCAGCTACATCCTCTATATATTGGTTTCATTTTTAACCCTTAATTCAATAGAATTGCAAAGTCTAAAATGAAATATATTGAAATACCTGAAGATGTCCTTCATCCTGATGGTGGAGTATTAATTCAGACTCCAAGCAAAAACTGAGTAATTAACGGTGATGTAGAACTGAGCAAAGACTCAGGATATGCAAATGTAACCATCACTGATTGGTGCATAGTGACATACAGCACATTTAAACTGACTGTATGCAAAAAATGTGAGATAATAGCTACTAAACATCAGAAGTATGACAACAAAAGCTGACAAATTAAACACAAAACGAACTGGTAACTGTGGCCTCCAATTAATATTAGAGAGCATCCTTCTTCTCTCTCTCTCTTTTATTGAATATACAAGATACATAAGAGGTAAAGGTAAAGTTGAGAAGGTAACACAATGACATCAGTTAATCATTTTCTGAATGCATTTGTAAGATTCCTGGTTTAAATTGGCTTTGGCTACATTTTTCTAGATATTTACGTAGTGCAGTACCTGGCTGCTCTGCTCTGGAGGTCCACTCAGTCCTGCAGCAGCCATGTACGTGCTGCCGATGGTTTTAATCTTCTCCACACCACTGAACTTGGGCTTAGACAGCAACTGCAGGTAAGGAGAGGAGGGAAGTTATGAGTGGATGTCAATGTTTCAGAGCAGTAGAAATCTACGCCATGATGTTATTTTACGATAAATGGCAGAGAGAGAATGAGATAATGAGAACTGAAAGAAGCAGGACAGCAGCCATACACACTGACTCAACACTAATAATAAGTGAAGCAAGCCAAGCATGGATCAGGCCTGTATTTAGATCCTTCTGGGTGAACAGAGTTGCAGCCAGAACTGTTGGGCTAAACATGAAGTCAGACAAACCAGGGCTTTGTTGTGGTGGTGATCACCTACATTTCCTGACCCTTTTCCTGCTGATGCTTAAAGGGTTACTCACTCTCATGTCGTTCCACACCCGTAAGACCTTCGTTCAAATTAAGATATTTTTGTTAAGATTAAGATATTTTGAAAGGATTCTGATCCCCAAGAGAAATCAACATAATTACCACATTCAAGGTCCAGAAAAGTAGTAAAGACATTGTTAAAATAGTCAACGTGTCTGCAGTGTTTAACCTTAATGTTGTGAAGCGACGAGAATACTTTTTGTGTGCAAAAACAAAACAAAAATAACGACTTTATTCAGCAATTTCATCTCTACCCTGTCATTCACCTATGCTGTTTACGTTGTATAGACGGTGCAGGCTTCCGGGTTCTACGTCAGAACACGAGTCATTATTGGCCAGCTCTCCTGCGTCAGCACCACATGCATGCAATGCTCACGTGAACAGCATCGGCCAATAATGAGCCGGCTGTCTTGACGTAGAACCCGAGAGTCTACAACGTAAACAGCGTACATTAAGGTTGAACCACTGTAGTCATGTGGACTATTTTAACGATGTCTTTACTACTTTTCTGGACCTTGAATGTGGTGATTACATTGCTTTCTCTTGGTTATCAGAAACCTCTTGGATTTCATCAAAAATATCTTAATTTGTGTTCAGAAGATGAACTAAGGTCTTACAGGTTTGGAGCGACATAAGTGTGAGTAATTAATGACAGAAATTCTTTTTTTTGGGTGAATTAACCATTTAATTCTCAATCCAAAAGGAGCTCACACAAATAAGCAGCTCAAGTGATAAGAATGTACATTTGCACAATGGCTGCCTCATTTCATCAAACTACTTGAATCATAGTTGAGGTGACGCCCTTACCGTGAGTTCACACCGCCGCCGGCGAGAGCGTCAACAATCGTCTTGGCCGCCCTGCCAACAACGCTGTGCTGTTCGTTCAAACCGCCACCGATGGGAGGGTCAAAGTAAATGACAAGTCGCGTCAACCAATCGGAAGCCTCTCAAGCGAGGACCTCTACATTCCAATTGGTTGCCGCCGAACCGCGTCATAGCTCATTACCATAAAGTTATCCTGATTTCAACTCTCCTCGACGCTCTCACCGTCCAAGACGCGCCACGCCGCTCTCGCCGGAGCTCGCCGCCGGCTCTCATTGAAAATGAATGACTAGCGTCACTTTGATGCTCTCGCCGCCGGCGGTGTGAACACACCGTTAGAATTGAAAGCTCTTCAGATGTTGACAGAAGCACAATTCATATACAATGATTCATGTACTCATTCAGGGAATGAGAGGAGAAGAAAGAATAAGGAGATGAGTGAAAAGCAGGACAAACACATATGCTGTGAGACATGAGATGTGACATCACTCTGACCTCATCAAAGTCGGCGATGATCTCATTGAGGAGCCTCAAACACTCCAGTCCTTCTTTATTGATGTCACACTCAGTGTAGAACTCTTTGAAGTCTGGCACCGAGGCAAACATCACACATACGCAGTCATATGACTTATAGTACAGGTCCTGGAGAAGAGGATTGGAAAGACACGTGCAGCAAGAGTTTAATGCTTCTGTGTAACAATCATTCACATGGCACAACAGAAACAACAAAAACATGTTTTATGAAAGGATATTCACAGACTCACAGAGGACATGAGATATGACCGATAAAACACATGACATGAGCGTTTTGAGTAACATTAAGAGAATGTCCACTAAATAAACTTGGGATGAATAAAATCAGGAGTGGAACAAGACTAAATGTACAGAGGCACTGGATGAATTGTTTCACAAATGAAAAATCTCCATATTAGAAAGTAAGAAAACAGAATTAAAAACAATAATATATTATATATATATATATATATATATGTGTGTGTGTGTGTGTGTGTGTGTGTGTGTGTGTGTGTGTGTGTGTGTGTGTGAGTTACTATAAAATACAGTGTTGGCTGACCTAGTATTCTTTGTATAGTGTACATTGTAATCATACAGTATGATATTGGAATGGTATGGTGGAGTATTGTATGATATGATCTTGTGTTGTACATGGCAGTGTTTCCCAACCTTTTTTGTCTTATGTACTGCCACAGACCAATCTGTAAGGTTCTTGCAAGTGTTAATTTTACACACATTATTTTGTTTCCTTTCCATAAAAAAAATGTCCAAAACCATAACATTATTCATAAATAGTTATTTTAACATATTGAGCATAATCCAAAAATTTCCAAGTGCCCTCTGGAACCGGCTCAGGTACCTCTGGTTGGGAATCACTGGTATATGTCTGGCCTTTTATGGGAGACAGAAGCAGATGATATACAGGTTCATCCCACTCATTCGAAGCCGGTTCCTACCTTGTATTTCCAGTTTAGTAAAGAGATAGTGGACAGCAGCCCCACCTCATTCTTTTTGTTCTCGCCCACGAAGAGAGCGGCCACGTGCGCAGGGAGAACATTCTCCAAAAGGAGACGGTTCAGGTTTTCGCACAGCTCGACTTCTTCCTTATCGGCCAGGTTCTTGTTCTTCAACAGGAAGTCCTGACGACAACAGTACTCATTCTGAGGGGAAGAGAGAGGACAGAGTGAGGGTGGGTGTCTTTCTCTGCACTGTATTACTGTATGTGTGGTGTGTGTGTGTGTACCTGGCGGGATATGAGCAGCATGGTAAAGAGGAAGAGTGTGATGTAGATGCAGCTCATGAGTTGTGGGTGCTTCATAAGTCCTGCTTTGGACAGTATCAGTTTGAAATCCTTAATACTGCAGACAAACAATGTAGATGATTATACCAGAGATGCACAGATATCAAAATCCTTGCCAATACAGATTATTATTTTTATGTTAAGGCCAATGGCCAATATTAAAATTCTATACTATTTTGTCTAAATAAATATAAATTATAACATTAATTGTTACAAAATGTATTGTTTTAAATGTCCAGTATGAAAAAAATGGATATTTATTATTGATTTTCAAAATATTGCATTTAACAGTGTTCAAATATTAATAGAATAACTTTTAGTTAGCATTAGATGATGGCAATGCTAAACTAAATTTAAAAATAGGGGAAGTATGAGCATGAGAAATATGAGAGTGTACCAGGTGTTGTTGGTGTAGAGCAGGGAGCTATAGCTGCTGAAGAGGTTTTCCTGGGAGTAGAAGATGATGATGTAGCAAATAGTAGAGACGATGAAGAGGAAGGCCATCTTCAGCTCCAAACTCACCCTCAAAAACACGCCACAGGCGATCAACGCCAATATACAATTATATACCAAGTACTGGAAAGGCAAACCATACAGAAATAAAATGAGTTATTTTTTTGTACCGTTTTTTTTTTTTTTTTGTAATACTCCCATAATACTCCCATAATCTAACATAATCTATGATGTGGGATTGGGTTAGTTTGTTTTATTTATAATTAGATGTATATAAAAATAACAGAAGTTTAAGGCATGTCTCCATCTAGATATGTACTGTAAATAAAAATGCTTGCTACTCACAGGCAAATACGAAAGGTCTTCAGTATTAGTCACATTATGGCCACATAAACTCTTCGGGTTTTTTACATACTGTGGAGAAAAAGACAAAATGATAGAAAAAAATGTTAACAGATGGAACTACACTGCAAAAAAAAAAAAAATGCTTTTTATCGTTTCCAGTCCAAATATCTAAAATTCTTAAATCAAGATGCATTTACTAGACAAGTAAAATGACACAAGATATTATGTCTTGTTTTCTGAAAAAAATAATAATAAATAAAATAAATAAAAAAACAAGCTAAATTATCTGCTAATGGGGTAAAAAAACATGTTTCAGCTTGAATTAGGATTATTTTTCTTACCCCATTGGCAGATAAATTTAAGATAATATCTTATGCCATTTTACCTTCTAGTAAATGCACCTTGATTTAAGAAATATTTAGATATTTGTACTGGAAACAAGACAAAAAGTAAGAAAAGCATTTTTGCAGTATACTTTTATAGTGCTTCAGTGAACACATATACCGACAATATTGTCTGAGAACCTATGCATAAAAAAAAGTCTCATTTCTGTTGTCTGGTCTATTTTTTGTTGCGTTACACTAAATGTGTGTGACTTATATTGCAGTGACAGAAAGGCTAAGCATTACCAAGCTGAACATGGCGATGATGACTATGACTGCAATGGCCACAGTTGCCAATGGGAGGCGCAGAAAAGGTCTCTTAACCACTGCTTCTGAAAGAGCCGAGAGCCACGTACATGACTTCAACTTCTCTGGAAACTTCCTCTGAGCGCGAAAAAGAAGATTAAAACAACTGTTAAAAGAGAAAGCAAAATAGATTTGACCTGAGCAAAAGCTCAAGGTTACAGAAACCAGCGTGCATTGGAAAAAGCAACAGTGTATTTGAATGGGGGCAGAGAGGACACTGGGAGGAACACTGTGCATATGTCCGACTCTGTTGCAGTATGTATGTACAGTAGTCAACTTTTGAAGTGGATCAAAATAGTTCAAAGTTGTCCTAAGAACTAAGTTTTGATAACTTTGATAAAAGGTTTTGATCCACTTCAAATGTTGACTACTGTATTTAAGTTTGCGACACTAGCAAATGTCAGTCTGTTTTTAGTTATTTCACATTCTAATATAAGTCAGTGCCAACAATGGACACAGCATGTGACATTCTCCACATTACAGCCCTGTACACAGCAAGAGACACTGCATGCATCTATATAACCACAGGGGCTGGACCTTTATTGTGCTAGGCAAACAAAAATACCCCAGAAACCATCAGGCCAACTGAATGTGTGTGCATTGGTGGTCTAACCTGCAAATGACCCGCAAAACAGATGCCTAGAATCAAAAGCAGAAAACACCCCAAAACCGCAAACGCCAGGCACAGCTCTTTACGCCTGACAGAGAGAGACAAAGAAAGAGAGTTATACAGTCTCAGGGCAAATGACTGGAGCACATAAAGACACGTTCAGCACCAAAGTGTTAAATTGAGTCTGCCAGTGGGGTTTGCTTGTGTTCATGCCACTTACTGCTTGGTAACAAACATCTGGATGATGTAGATGCAGAAAAAGATGAAGCTGGCACAACCAATGTAATATTTAAAGCGTGGCATCTCTATAGTCCTGTACTGAGAGAACAACACACATGCACTTTAATATTCGTTTATAACATGCAGACAACACATGGTGTATGAAACAACAAAATTCTCACAGTAAATAAATAAATAACTGTTTGTCTGTCGGTCTAATACATGCATCCCAAAAGTTACATTTAAGTGAAGCCCTCAGTAAAACACTAACCTGCTTTTCCAGGTCTCGTTTAGTAAACCACAGCATGAGGCTGGAGATCTCTTCAGACTTCATCCACTGCCTGGACACACACAAAATCTTTCTTCATTCGTTTCCATGCGTGCTAAATGTGCAACTTTAACCAAACTGGACTTAATTCCATGCAAAATGATTTAATGTGCTTGTTTATGTAAAACTAACTTGCTGGAGCTCAGATCATTGATGGTCGTGGTCATCTTGTCGTAAAGCTCTTCATCAAACTTAGTCTTCTGTGATTTATTCCTACAAGGACAGTAGACACAGATCACAGAGACAAAAACACACTTTGACCCATGAGGTAACACACACAACAATGCACGTCTAAATGTGCATGGGCACTATGGGACAGGAAAGATGTTTATAGCTCTTGTCATGCTGTTATTGAGTTATATTTGACTGAAGCCAGTACAGGGAAGCTTGGGTGAATATGTGTAAAGTTTGTATGACTTCACAAGTTTTTTAGTTAATACTTTGTGTAGTTAAGTGATCTAAATAGATAATAAGAGAAAATTCGAATGTAGTTTTGTTGAGAATTGAGTGTGTGTGTGTACCTGGTATTCCCTACCTTATGGGGACCAAATGACCACCAATAATATGGGTAATTGTTGAGCTTATGGTGACATTTTTTTTTTTTTAAATAAATTATACTAAATTAAATGTTTTGAAAAAGGTTTCTGTGAAGGGTAGGTTTAGTGTAAGGGGATAGAATATACGTTTTGTACAGTATAACATCATTACATCTATGGGATGTGATGTGCGTGTGTGTGTATTTATGCGTGAGGGCTGTGGCAGACAGAATGCCTTGTGTTAGTTTAAACCCTGACAGAGAGTCCCCTTGCAATGTGCCTCAACACAGCTCAGAAAGGAAAATGCCGTTTCCTTTCTCTCTCTTTGCAAGCAGAAACACAAGTTTGTCTAAGCCAAAAGTGCTCTGTGGGCTGGAAACACACCATAGATGTACTGAGGGGGAGTGCAGCTATGGTCATGCTAACCATATGTCCAGTTAGCAGCAGCTAACTGAGCGTTTGCATTGTTAGTGTTGAAACTACGGGCCCCATAGAGCTGTCTGAGCCAGTATAGCTCCACTCACTTATATGTGCTCAAGGGAGGGGCAGGTAAAGAGAAGGGCTCCTCAAGAGACTCATCAAAGCTGTCAGAGAGCAACAGTGAGAAAGACAACTTCAACATCACTGCTTCAGTCAGCAAGACAAAAGACTTACTAAAGGGGAGATTTATAAAAAGCTGATTTTAAATAAACCTCATGCCATAGACCGACCAATAGATAGACCAATAGATGACACAATCACCACTCACCTCTCTGTAACTTTGGTCGGTACTGATCTAAGAGGGATGTCCTAAAGAAAGAGACAAAAGTGAGCATCTTTCACACAGACTGTGAACCTTTGCACCCTTGCACCTCTGTGTGTAAATAATGAAGGAATTGACCTCTTTTGAAGGATAAGTACTCTATCAAAATTATGTTGCAAGTCTACTCTCTCGCTTATGTACCCAATTATTCTAGAATCAATGACCAATTACTACACAGTTTATAATCGTGAAAAAACAAGTTTTTGTATCAGGTTATGTTGCACTAAATATAATGGTAGAAGATGAGAAAATGACAAGGGTTAATCTACCCAAGTGTCAAGAAGTAGGACAGTTGACGTAATTTCTGTCATGACAACTCTTGGAGAGATTGACATGGTAATGGATATGGCAATGTAATGTATTTGGTCTTGGTGGAATAGATCTGCTACACTGCTGGTGCTGATGCTGATGCTGATTGTTGCTGTTCCTGCTGCAGAGCAAGTACAGAGACTACTGCTACTGCCAATACATTCACAGACATGCTGCTGTGAGCAAGTAAAGAGATGCTGCTGCTGTACAACATTGCATACATGAATAACCCCTGGTAGCAGATCTATACAGGTGGAGCTGGGGAAGGTGGAGGGTTTCTGAAAGCGCGCTGCAGACTGCTACAGCAAATACTGCCATGTAATTGAATGTTGAGCAACAGCTAATTGGCTGCTGATGTAACAGCAACCAATCAGGCTGTGCTATGAGATAATGACGTGAATGCTAGCAGATTGAGTTAAGGACCTATCAGCCTGTGCCATCTAGAGTTTCATGACAGAACTTTGTATAAATATTGACATTAACACACGAGAATAATGTGCAACAGACACAGACACAAATTATGGACGTGTAAAATTAATGAATGTGTCAATGTCAAATACAGACAAGCTCTATTTTGGATAAATTAGTTATTCCCCTTTCTAAAAAGATCCTCCATACTCCATTCAACTATTTTTTATTTTCCTTGCTTTTGGATGATCATTCAAAATTTAGTTATTTTTGGAATCTACCGCAGAATCTGTTCAAACACTTGTATTTTTAGAGATTTAAAAATGTGGATAAAAACTGTGGATACCTACTTTTTGAATAACATGTATATGAATAACATGTATATGTTTGTATGTCACAGAAAGCTTAGCAAGTTTGACAGGCAAACTGGCGGATAACAACAAGGCTTATCAGCGCCGCAATTTGATTGGCTATGTGGGCTGTCAGTCATTTATCTGTTGTGAGGTCAATTTTCATTTTTGAGCGATCTATTCCTTTTACGTGTGTATCTCTGACCTTGCAGCGACCCTTTCCATTGACCATAGCATCTGTGCAGAATTCCTCTCGGCTCTGCAGATGGGCAAACGGTTTGACGGCCCCCCATGACTCCAGGAAGCGTGTCATTCGTACAGATGCTCGCATCTTCAAACCGTCATTCACACGAGGCTTAGTGACACTGGGGGCCATCAGTGATGGATCTTTTGACTATACGCACAAACATAAACAGCACACCAACATATTAAGATTCATATACAGTGACATATAAATGGCAGGCACGCACTGCTAATGTTTGAGTTAAATTTTCTACCCGTGGGTCAATGACCAAATAAGTCTTGATGTTGAGCTCTTTAAGGTAGGGGTCTCTCAGGTGACCATTCCCCTCCTCCACCTCATACGCTTTGTTCAAGTGCTTCAGAGTCGCCTCTGTGATGTGAACTCGTCTGATGGAGAAAAAGTAAAAGTAGCAGCTTACAAAGAAGGCCAGATATATGACATTATGATATGGATAATATTCTGCGTGCAACTTCAACAATTTTCATTTGATAAGTGATTTCATTGTTCATACCCTGGTAATCCACCTGACTCCATATGATTGGCTAAGGTGACATCATGTGACCACACATCAAACTGCCACTTCCGTAAGCCAATCACACCACAGAGGACGTTTCCGGAATGCACACCTACTCGCATGTTAATATCTACACCTGTTGCCTCACGCACCTGCCTGCAAGTGATGATTAGAACAATAATCAGCCTTTCATCTGCCACATATCTTGGCCAGTGCTAGAAAACAAAAACACTATGAGGAGAAATGCTGTCCTAATGATGATGTGAATGTATATTTTACATGTCGTATAAACATATAAAGACTTACTTGATGGCTTCGCACATGTCAAGGCCCATTTTAACACAGTTTTTGGCATGATTTGGCAGGGAAACGGGGAGGCCAGACACACAGTAATAACAGTCACCTAGAATTTTTATTCGCATGCACTCATTCTCCTAAAGGGAACAAACACAAGCACAAACAAAGACATATAATATGTACAATTCTGAGCACAAGTATCTAATTTACCAATTCATCAATTAAATGTTTGTTCAGGAGCCAAACTCATTGATTAATCAGAATTATATTAGGTTAAATTATATCATGCTATATAGATTCAATTATACACAGTACCATTCTAAAATTTGAGATCAATTCTATTTTTTAGCAAGGGTGCATTTAATTTATCAAACATTACAGTAAAGACATTTATAATGTTATAAAAAGATTTCTATTTAAAAAAAAAATGCTGTTCTTTTGTACTTTCTGTTCAAAGAATCCTGAAAAAAATGTATCATAGTTTTCACAAAAAACATATAAAGCAGCACAACTGTTTTCAACATTGATAATAATAAGAAATGTTTCTTGAGTAGCAAATCAGCATATTAGAATGATTTCTGAAGGATCACTTCATGACACTGAAGACTGGAGTTATAATGCTGAAAATTCAGCTTTGCTATCACAGGAATTATTTCAAAATAAATTAAATAGAAAGCAGTTATTTTAAATTGTAATTGTAATAATATTTCACAGTATTACAGTTTTACTGTATTTTTGATCAAATAAATGCAGCACTGGTGAGCATAATTATATTATATTATACACATTCAATCATATATAATCATACTTACTTTTGCAATCTGGTCAAATTTCCCAAAAAGTTCATTCAGCATGATCACAAGCTCTTTAGGAGAACAGTCACTGGCCAGACGTGTGAAACCCACGATGTCAGCATACAGGATGCTAGCAGAAAGCAAGGGGAAGACAAAAAGAGACAAATGTTATGTGTTTTAGTAGTTAGTTTTGGAACTAAAACAGGGGGAGAAAAAATGTGCTTGCTAGTTTGAATCTCAGGTTATGTTAAATAGGAAGAGAAGACATTTAGGAGTTGATATGACTTGTGCCGAGTCCTTTTTAACGAGGAGAACAACAGCAGCAGCAGCTCAGTGCCAGCTGTCTGAACGCCCGAGAAAGAATTAAAACTTCATAAACACGGCTCATGGAAATTAACCTTTAAGACCCAGCTGTTCTCAATGCTGACTACAAGACCAAACACACACACACACACACACACACACACACACACACAATCCATGTCATCAACAAGACTAATGAACAAGTTCAAGAAGAGAGCGGACCCCATAAATCTCAGCAGGTGAACAGCTCGCTATTGTTTGCTCATACACACAGGTGAGTCAATCTGTGTTTTATCTGAGCAGCTGGAAGCAGTCTATCTAAATATAAACGGCTGCCTGAGAACCATGCATTGTGAGCATGGACAAAAACATATTAATAGATGCACCCCATCCCCCTCTCTACTCTTGGGGTTGATGGGAAATAAAACAAATTAAATGAGTGGCCTCATGATGAGCACTCTGAGAGTTAGGACTAACAGACAGACCATTCATTCACTATCAGGACTTGATTAATGAGGAATGACAAAATTAGAGAATGAAAACAGAACAACACACAAATGCCTCTAGTATTGTAAGACACCATTGATGAGTATATGTGCATATGCACAATGACGTGTGTATGTTACCTGACATTCTCGTGTCTCTTCACGTAGAGACTGTGGAAGTTGTTGTCCTGGACCATACGCTGCTGTTCCTCTTTATCTTTACACTTGCAGCGTTCCATTATGGCCAACTTCATCTTCATGGAGATGTACACAGGAAGGACTGACAGTAAAAGGTTTTCCTACAGAACAAACACACACACACACACACACACTTAAAGATAACACCCATAATATATATACTACATTGAGTTTAATGTTAAAGTCTGTTTTCCAAATTGAACATATGAATCCATAATTACAGTAATATTAATTTCATTCTCTAATCTCAAGTGTCCTAATCTTTTACAATTTCTTCTGCTGTTTGACTGTAACAGATTAAGTGTCACCAGGCTGAGATCTGGACTATGAGAAGGTAATGGGAGATTGTATGGTATCATTCAGATGAAGAAAGCATTGTATTAAGTGTCTTATAAGGACACTTTTGCTCTGTGTGTATGTGTGAATGTTGTCTTTAGGGTTTAGGACACCATTAGGACATTGTTTCTGAACTTTAGTATAATGAACATATACTGCCAGGGAGGTTAACAGCCTGCCATTAAACTTTATCCTGCTTTTCAGTGTTCTCTTTAAGTGATGTCACTTCCTTAACAACAGTCATAACAAACTGAGAAACAACAATTCCTTTGATTGTAAAAAGACACAATACGTTTAATTAGAAACAGGGTAAACTTATTCGATGATAAACTTATGCCTCCTTGATTACATTTTCAATGTATAATATAATCCTCAGCTGTCAAATGTAACGATGAATGAAGCATTAAATAAATTGAAATAATTAAATAAGTTTGCAAGAGAAAATTCCCAAAGCTTATATTCAAAGTTTTTAAAAAATAAATAAATAAAGTGAAGGTTATTTAAGCATTATTTTGACTGAATACCTGGGCAGACTGAAGAAAAATTCATTTGAAGGATCTCAGTCTTGCATAATTCAAATACTTGGGCAGTTTGAAGAGAGATTTGTAGATTGAAAGCTGTGGTTGCTATAGTGTTGCTAAGCAGCGGCCAAGGTTCCGAGTGGTTGCTAGGACCGAAGATGGGTATATGCTAGGGTGTTCTGAGTGGTTTGTCAGCTAAGGCCAAACTGTTTGTCCAATCCATTAGAAAATATATGACAACTCATGTCAGAACAGACTGAAGGACTGTGCTAAGTTAGATGGACTTAAAGGGTTAGTTCACCCAAAAATCAATCAGTTCGAATCAGTGGTTCGGAGCATGTAACAAACGATCTCAAACTGCCAAAGTCACGTGATTTCAGTAAACAAGGCTTCGTTACGTCATAAGTATTTCGAAATTTTTAATGGTTCACATGACATGGCAGTTTGATACATGCTCTGAACCACTGATTTGAAACAAAAGATTCATAAAGCTTTGAAGCGTCATGAAGCAGTGTTTTGTAATTGCCCTTCACTAGATATTGTTGAATAAAAGTCATTATTTTGTTTTTTTGGTGCACAAAAAGTATTCTCGTCACTTCATAACATTAAGGTTGAACCAGTGTACTCACATGAACTGTTTTAAATATATCTTTAGTAGCTTTTGAAAGTCTAAAGGCCGTTGTTTCACAGATAGAAGAGAAGAGATGGAACAACAAACAAACAACTTCTGTACAAAGCAATAACAACAGACGCCCACTTTGATGAGTGCTTGTCTGAGGGGGTTAATAAGAGATACCTGCAACCCTATTTTAAAGAAGTACAAAGACATTTTTATCGCTCATAACTTCTGGAGAGAAATAGTGCAATAGTGGACAAAGATTAAACTTTCAAGCAAGCATGTGCTGACCGCCTGTGTTCATGCACACTATCAAATAAAATATACTTTATATACAGTTTTTCTAAAACAGACAGTTTGATGCCCTTACATACCAGACATACCAGAAATGACACATAAATTGTAAGATATCATGGGTGATGTGTATTTGAGCATGTATATTTACACACAACATAATTTGCATTTGTTTTATATATATATATATATATATATATATATATATATATATATATATATATATTAGTGGTGGGCCGTTATCGGCGTTAACGTGCTGCGTTAACGTGAGACTCTTATCGGGCGATAAAAAAAATATCGCCGTTAATCTACAAAAAAAGTTGGGTTGGGAGCTGGGTCTATAACTGGGTCTGACTTTCACCTTGATATTTTAGCGTGGATGTATACCTAGCCAAATTGACCCTTCGCAAAGACCCACCCCCCTTAATTACTGTTGCTTTGTCCAACAAGCCCTAGCGCTATCACACCACACACAGTGATAAATGCATCGCGGAGCAAAGAGGACACTGTCAACACGTCGAAAAGACAAGACAGAGCAGTTTACTTATGATATTAAACAAAGTCCCAGCTTTAAAACTGTGTAGTTTTTTTAAGAAATTCAAACAATAAAAACCGTTTTGTGGCTCTTTAATGTGTCGTGACCATAGTCGTGACAGATTGCTGTAGCGCCTCAGCTCAAGAGGCTCGTAAACCGATCATCTCTCACTAAGAGTCCATTTATAACTTCAAATAAACATGAATGAACATGAGAATCAATGTTGTTTCAAACGCGGAAAGATGTCGATATACACAATTTTTCAAGTTTAACTCAGAGGTTAATCTTCTAACTCCTGACTGCTTTGTCGGACAAAATGGCAGATTACTTTTAGTCACTATTTGGGCACACATATTCTGAATGTCTTCGGCAGAATTTAATTGAGCCATTTTAATCTAGATTAATCTAGATTAATTCCAAGATTACAGTGAGATTAATCTAGATTAAAAAAATTAATCTATGCCCACCACTAATATACAGTATATATACAGTATATATATTTGCTTTGGTTGTGTCTGTGATGTGTTTAGGTGAAGTTGTATGAGCACCTGCTGTCTCTTCTCAATCTCCAGTTTCATGCGAATGCCCAGGCAGCGAAGAGTATCCTGAAATGTCTGCCTGAGAGTTTTCTCCATCAGAACCTTATGAAAAGCCCCAACTGTAGTTCCACAAACAAACACCACAGCATTTGACAGCAACTAGAGAGAGGGAGAGAGAGAGAGAGAGAGAGAGAGAGAGAGAGAGAGAGAGAGAGAGACTGACTTTAACATTTTAACATTGAGGTGTTATATCCTTTTCAGCTTCTTAACATACAGACTTGCTGAAGCTGAAAACCTTCTTTCCTTTCTACCAGCCCTAATGTGGATTTAACTTTACCTGATTGGTGATGGGGTGTCTGAGGTGGGGTTTGGACACTGTGAGGTGCACCAAAAGAACAATGATGTGAGACAGAGAGGAGATGATACTCAGGATTACAGCACAGCTCATCTGGAATGGCAGCATGGTGTAGACTGTAATGATGATGAAGAGGAAGAAGGGCACCTGGAGAGAACAAGATGAAGAGTGCAACATCAACATTTATTTAAGACAGGCCAGTATTTAATTACAGATTACTGGCCATATGATTTAATGCATGACAGTGAAAACATAAGAAAATTCCTGCTGAGAAAAGTAGCAAGTCTCTGTAAATTATTAAAGCTAGTGTGTTACCTGATCCCATGGTTGTATTTTTCCAACGCCAAAAATAAAAGCAAAGCCCATTGTGAGGTGTGTGGCCCACACGGAGAGGCCAAGAAAAGTTCTCCATCTCTGAGAGAGGGTATCTGTACACACTAATATAAACACGGCCAGGAACAAACACAACGCTCCTCCCACAACTCCCACAAATACACCGTGGTCATGTGCATCCTGAAACACATACACACATGGAGAGAGCAAGGTGTTTAGGGCAAACACACATATCACACAAGACAGCTTATTCAAAGGTTTAGGAAAAAGCAGTGTGTGTGTGTGTTTGTGTGGGAGTTGGTGTATGTACTGGAGTGCATAAGTTTCCAAAGAAATAAAGAAATCTGTTTAAAAGAAATTTGGCAGAAAAATGCAAACATAAAAATGCAGGAGCCAAAAATCCTCAAAAATCTCCAGAGATCACTTGATTCCATCTGTCACAGAACTAACTCTAGTTTAAAACCAGACACCATCTGAGTGAGCATTAGCTGCAACACAATTATGACAAAGGAAAAAAAAAAAAGGTTAGTTCAGCCCTCCAATTTGATGTTTGCACATTCCAGACAGGCTGTGGATGTTTTAGTGACTCTTTCGACAGGTTACATCATTACAACAGTAGTGAGCAGCAAGTGAGTCATTTAAATCCTGCAATCAACCAATTCATTCAAACACATCGATTCATTCAGGAATAAAACAAATAACTTATGACAGTCATTTAATTGTTCACTTAGCAGATTCATTCTAAAACACTGATTCATTCAGTTCATTCTACTGTGGCTCAGTTTGGAACTATTTTTGTTTGGTAGAGAATAAAAAATGAAAGTAAAGACTTTTTAATAGTTACAAATAAATCTATTTTATATAAATGACATTCTTCTGAACTCTCTATTCTAATATATATTATATATATATATATATATATATATATATATATATATATATATATATATATATATATTATATATGGGTCATTGAGATAAGGTTTTTAGAAAGTGTAAAAAAAACATAATGGAGAGATATAATTAATTTTGAAGTTTTAACAATGAGATTATGTGGTTTTTATAATCAATTAACACTACTTTTGTCATTTTGTACAATATGGACAAAATTTGTCACCAAAAAAGTCTTGGTTTTACCGAATGACACTTTTGGTTATACTGAATGACGATATTTTCAAACAATGCTAACAGGCTGATATCTAGCTAGCTAGCAAAAGGACAATCAAACATTTTATATTTACTACAAGCTTTAAAAATATTATAAAATATTATATTATACCTTATGTTTCGGGACATGCGTATGAGAAAGTGAAAACATGAATGCTTCAAATAGTCAAAAGAGTTAGTTACTTTGCTTCATGACCATGTGGTCCTTTGCAGGTGTCTGAATGATGTCACATCCTGTCACATGATATTGACCGCATGACTTGATCCAAAATGGTCCCTTTATATTGGTTATTCCGAATGACATCAATGAAATTCATTTTTCCGGACATTCTTTCTCATAACAAAGCAACGACTTCACAAAATTTTAATACCATTTTGCACAGTTAATATATGATGTTATAAAATCATGCCACAATAAAAAATATATATACATTTATTACATTTTAAGATATTTTAATCACAAATGAAATGGCTTTATTGGCCTTTGGACGGTTAAATCGAACGACCTTTTGACACTTCAAAAACTTTAACGTACCTTAATATGTAGCAAAATATAATTAAAACGTTTTGGATTCAATAAAAGAGATCTAGTTGTACTACCTTACATACTTTGGATGTCATATCTTTGTTTTTTATTATTAAGGCCTTTGGACAAAAAAAAAAAAAAAATGCCTGTCACGTCATTGACCCTTATACAAACTGGAGTGCCATTTGACTAGAGTATTTTGTTTATTTATTTATTTTACTAAAGTTTTTACTGTATTTTTGATGAAATGAGTGCAGCCTTGAACAACTTTGAACAGTAGTATAATCTCCAAATCTCTAAACACATAGAGCACATATATAGAGTTGGATTATTAAAATGATTAAATGACACTATCAGACTAAAAGTCATTACCTGTGTGGGCAAATCACAGCGGTAGGTTGACCCAGCCACTCACCCACCCACCAATATACACACTCACCGCAGTGAGTCCTCCACTCATGTTCACCCATTTAAATCAACCACTCTGAATTACCAATGAGATACTTAACTTTCAAACAGAGCACAAAATACATACCTCAGTCCACAAGCATACAGAATCTTACACCTACACATACCACCATCATCCTATGGGCTTTGTGAAGGTTCAAATAAATAGTAAAACAAAATACACACACACACCCACACAAACAGAGAGCAACACTGGTTGTAATTCTGCTCCTCCCACGGCCAGTTGGTGCAAAGAGAGGAGGTTACAGTAGTTCTCACAGATGGTATAGTGCTTATCTGCTAAAGAAATGAACAACAGAGGTGCGGAAAGAGCGTTCACGGCCCCTCTTCACATCCAGCTTAACCCAGAGAAGGTTTATGTGCAAGTTTATGTGATAATGTGCCAAAAGAGCCAGAGAGAAAGAGACTATCATACAATGTGCCACATATTCCCCAAGAAAAAGCAATTCCGATGGACTTGGCATAAACTACCAATTATTACAATTAAAACACTCAATTTCCTGTCACGGATAATGCCAGTTCACATCAGCACTGCGATCGTCAGACCTCAGATTACGCAACTACAGAGGATCAGCACCTCAGTAGCTGTGGGATTATGTAAGAGAGGCTGCTTCAATCATTAGACACCATCTGAACAACAAGGTCGAACCTGATCCAGAAAGAAGAGCAATGCATGTTGAATACTGACTTTGCTGTGTCTTTCCTAATTTGAAGCGAATGGGTGTTGGAGTGTTGGAGCAGTGTTGGAACTGAAGTTTGCAGGAAGGTAGCCCTCCAGGAGCAGGGCTGGCTTCCCCTGCTTTTGAGTGTGTAAGCGTGTATACTGTGTGAGTGCATTTGCATGAATGTGACATCTCACCAGTTTCAGGCTGAAGAAGAGCACTAGCAGTGTGGCACAGGTGAGCATGCTCAGTCCCAGCAACAGAATGAACGGCTGGTATTGGCTAATGCCAGAAAATTTCCTGTACAATGCTTCCTGTTTCAACTTCTGCTCGTTCAGCAAGTACTTCCCTTTTGCTGGCATTCTGACCAAAGGCAGTGAGGCGACTAAATAATACTGGCCTACCAAAGCAGAGTGATCAGATGCCACAGAAATACACCTCCTCCCAGCCAGCAAAGTGTGGCTATGTTGAAATTCCCATAGAAACCATGTGAGAGTGTGTGGGAGGTCATTCCAGTGCAGAACACTTCAGCTCTACCCTCCACAGCACCATTCTGTGCATGTCCTTTATGATCCTTCTTATTTTTGTACTTTTCCCGTCACTCTGGTTCCTCCTCCTAGTCCTGTTGGAGAGGGCTTCAGGGTTCCACTGTGTGTGCAAGTTGAATGAAAGGTGATGCAATGCAAATTACGGATTCTTCAACAGTCCAAAAATTCCTGTCATACAAAAAACAGAGAGTTATTTGTTAGATGTGCTACAATGATCACACTAATATGACACCTACTATAGTCATTCTGACCCACATTGAGAAACATTGAAAATAAAGGGTTAGATCACCCAAAAATGAACATTGTCATTAATTACTTACCTTCATGTCGTTCCAAACACTCAAGACCTTTGTTCATCTTCAGAACACAAATGAAGATCTTTTTTTTAATGAAATCTGAGTGATTTCTGTACTCTCCATTGACAGCTATGCAACTACCACTTTGAATGCTTCAAAAAGTTCATAAAGAGATCGTAAAACTAATCCAGATGAATTGAGTGGTTTAGTCCAAATTTTCTGAAAAGACACAATTGCATTATATGATGAACACATTTAATTTAGGCTTTTATTCACATATAAACATTGATCAACTTGCACATCAGTTGTGGTAAACAGAAGCTCAATCATGTTTGCTTGACACACGCGAGAACCAATGAGGTTCATTCTCAGGTGTTACGCAGTACGTTTCAGCTTCCCAAGAAGCTCTCGTGCATTCTCACTCATCAAGTAGGTTGAGTTGAGCTTCTGTTTATGTTCGATGATCAATGTTTATATGTGAATAAAAGCCTAAATTCAATCTGTTCATCATATAAAGAGATAGAGTCTCTTCAGATAATTTGGACTAAACCACTCAATTCATATGGATTAGTTTTATGATCTCTTTATGAACTTTTTGAAGCATCAAAGTGGTAGTTGCGTAGCTGTCTATGGAGTACTAGCTCAGATTTCAATGAAATGATCTTCATTTGATCTTCATTAATGACAAAAGAATTTTTGGGTGAACTAACCCTTTGAAGAGACATGAAACAGAAATGAAACATACCCTCAAATTGTTCCCAACCTGTATGAGTTACTTTCTTCTGTTGAAAACAAAGGAAAATATTCTGAAGAATGTTGGTAACCAGACAGTTGACGGTAGTCATTGACTTCCAAAGTATTTTTTTTTTCCTACTATAGACGTCAGTGGTTACAATCAACTGTTTGATTATCAAACTTTCTTCAAAATATCTTCTTTTGCATTCAACAGAAGAAAGAAACTCATACAGGTTTGGAATAACTTGAGGGCAAGTAAGTGACAAAAATTTCATTCTTGGGTGAACTATCCCTTTAAGGAGCTTTTCATTTAGAAACTAACTTGGGTTTGTTTCAAAAGCTGTGGAATCATGCATCAAGATTAGAGAGCACATTTTCAGGTCAACACTCCTTAGATCTCTATAAACACTGCTCTGTTCAATCATTCCCACACTGGCGGCTCTCTGTGCCTGTAAAAAGGCTTTTGGGTAGAGTTCAACATTTGTGTGGATTCAGTGCTCTCTTCATTACTGAGCCTAATGCTGATGGCTGTTGTCCATGGCATCCTTTGGCAAAACCTGCAGCTACACTCAGATTGAGAGGAGTGGACCTTTACAAAGAAAAACCTGAGTAAACACTGAACACAGATTATGTCCACGGTGCAGGCAGTTGTTAATGGTCTTACTATGAAGCCCATTTGATTAGAAATGTTTCTTGAACAGAAAATCAACATATTATAATAATTTCTGAATGATCATGTAACACTAAAGACGAGTAATGATGCTTTGCCTTCACAGGAATAATTACATTTTTAAATATATATAAAATTGTGTTAATGTTTCACAATATATTATACTGCAATTTAGATTAGCGTAGCCTTGGTTAGCATAAGAGACTAGTGTAGTGTAAAAATCTACAGTACATACACTAGAGGGCTTTACACACTGCACTTAACTACGGATTATCGTCGTTCTAAACACCGCTTTTAAACCTGAGTAAAGGAGCATTTCACACTTGTAACTGTAGATGTAGATGTGGGGTTAGCACCGCTTTTTACCTGGGGTTATAAAACCCTGCTCTGCAGCAGGGTTAGCACCGCTTTTGTGGTGTTAACTCCGCATTGCGGTGCCAAACTTGCACAGTGTGAAACAATGCAGTGTTAGAATGTTACAACAAGATGCTTAGAAAGCGACAACCAATTGCGTGCCTTAAACTGGTCCCGTGTTGTGTTTGTCCAGTCAGCGACACTGACACTGTAAATATGCAGATAAGGACTTTATCCCGGGGTTTAGGAATGTGCAGTGTCTAACGGTAGCTTATGAATACCCAGGATTAACTGTTGACCCCGGGTATAGTATAAGCAGTGTGAAACGTGAATAAAGATAACCCAGGATTTCATTTACCAGGGGTTTAGAATGACCCAGGATTAACAATTTCAAGTGTGAAAAGCCCTTAGTTGACCTCCCTTATCGACTAGTTAGTTGTTGGACAGTTAGTTTATCATCGTCATCATCATGACCCATGCTTGATCTGAATGTCCCGGAAAACAATCTGCATCAATACATCCTCGTTCAGTTGGAGGAAACAGTCCAAAGAGGAAGAAGAGCAGTCTCTGTAAATAAGCTGCATCCAAAGGTCATGATTTCTCATTGCAGGTTATTATTGTTTGAGGAAGGCAACCAAACGATCATTGAAGCGTAAGCAACAGCTTCACATCTGAATGTACACACACCATGAACACACTAAACCATCAAGAGTGTTTCAAATGATGCTAAACCCGGCTGTGCTGACGTATTGCTGACAAAACGGATCACTGATAACAGCACTGAAAACTAAGAAACATTTTTGTCTGTTCTCATTTCCCGTAAATTCATTGGATTACCAAAACAGTATTAGAAATATCCACACTCCATTGAAGTGCCCCTGAAAAGAAGCACAGAAAAAAAGCAGAGAGAGAGAGAGAGAGAGAGATGAAGAGCGATAGAGCACTGGGATTCTCCACTTTTTTCTCTTTGTTAAGGGTCATTAAAGACCTGAATGACAGTACCATGTCACTCTCTCACTCTCCCAGACAAATGCACCCAAGCCAACAAGCGGCCTTTATATTCCCAAACTAAAGTTACCATGGCAAAGGAACAATCCAACAGGGCAATAACCGAAAGAAAGACAGAGATAGGGTGGGAGAGACAGAAGGAATGAGAGTGAATAGTCTTTCCATGCGGAAACAGGGAGGGTCAAATCCTCCTGGCTGCTGCTGTAGTTCCTGTAAGCGCACAGCAAAGAGCGGTGAAACTCTGAACCTGAACAATGATGTGATGCTTAACATTACACAAGTATAGGCAGGCCCGCATTAACACATAGGGTCCTGGGGCTATAGCAAACTGTTCATAGTCTTGGTGCCACATTTTCTACCGCAGGAATAATTAGTATATATATATATTTTTTTTTTTAATTTAACACACAGAGATACAATGTACAATCGATTTTAATCTAATAAATCATCTAATAAATCGCAATAATCTTTGTGCTTTGTTACTTTTGATATGAAACATAGTCTCAGATTTCAAATGACGTCCCTTTTATTATGAGATTCAAAAAATAAATACCGTTTTGCCGCTCTTTAATATGGTGAGACAGACCACTGTAACGCCTCAGTTAAAGAGAAGCGGCAGCACGGAGCGCATGTGAACATCCTCTCCGCTTTAATACCAGTTACAGCGTGAAATAAACATGAATAAACATCTGAAGGTATGTTAAAGGATACAGTACAACTTACAGAAATCCGTACCATATCTCATGTAATAGTTCAATCAGTGTTTCAACCACGGAAAGACGTCAATAAAACAGGTTGTAAACAAAGTCATGTTACATCACATTTACCTCAGAAAAACATATTCAGTCACCATAAACTCATTAGTCAGCTAGAAAAGTGAACTCTAGGAGAGCAGAATTCTGATAAATACATGCATCATTACATTATAATTTTTAATGTTCTTCAATATTTAATGCATGTTTGAAAAAGTCAGTTATGACAGTCATGATTTAAATATTTATATTTTTTTTAAAAGAGTAGAAATATTATGATTATGTAATTCTAAACTTTATTTAGGCCTATTATAAAAAACATCATTGAGTGTTATTTAAGTGTTTGTATATAAATAAGTTAATTTTAACCTTAATTTTAACCAATATTATTACAGTAGTACCAACTGACTCCCATGTGTAGTTTACAGCATTAGTTTAGATTTTTTTCCTCTAGAAAAATTGCCATGTACTGTATCTGATATACTACATCCTAAATAATCGATATCGAATTGAATCGCAAGCATGTGAATAGAAATCGAATCAAATCATGAAAATTGTGACAATACCCAGCCCTAATACAATGTATTGAATCCCTGTAATACAATATATCAGACTACAACACATTAAAAGCATAAATGCATTAACACCAAATATGAGGTCGAAGCAAACATGTTTCCAGAAACAGCAACAACTTTTGAGCATATGACTGCCTTAAAGGCCGACTGAAGTGCCTTGAAACGTGCAGCATTATTCAATGTGTTGACGTAACTTCCATTGAAACAGGAAGACAGGGCGGGATATATCGAACAATAGTGAAGCCAATAGCATTTCGTTTTTATTACAACTTGGCTTCAACAGCTTCTCCTACATATCGCTTCAAAATATAGCATTCTGTACAGAATTTAAATGGGTCCGATATGCTTTTTCTGGTATGTGCCGACTCGCTCATATGATCCGCTCTGTGCTATTGTGTCTCTGGACTGGAGCAGACTGCGTGTGCGCTGCGGTGGTTCGCTTGACACTAACGTGAAATAGTAAATGTGTAAAAAACAATTTTAGCCACAGCTTCAGTGTCTATTTATAATGTAGGGGGCGGATGCTTTAGATTCTAGAGAGCATTTGATTAGACAGAAAATCTGATGAGAAGCTGAAGTGCAGAGTGATGTCATCAAAATCTTTGATTCATATTGACAGAAGTGAGAGACTAAGTTTTGAATGCTTATAATTTCTAAATGCGAATTTTGTCATTGTTTTGGAGCACACAGGCTTATAGATACCAGTAAAGCTAACATATTCATACTAATTAGGGCTGCACAATAAATCCCAATTAACATGAAATCGGGCTTAAACCGATTTGGCATTAGAAACAGTTGAGTGTTTGAAAACATCCTTCTGTGAGATGACGTGGCTTCAAAATATTATTTCACAGTATTTGATACAGTGATAAAGGCTGTCGATTAGCATTGAAGTATTATTAATATACGTTATTATCACGAAAATACCCGAGAAGGCTTGAAGAACTTAGATAAACCATATATTGTCATAGTTGTGTGTTTATTAGTCATGTTTAATCAATCAAAGCATTTCAATCTTCTGTTTATTCAGCTACAGCGATAGTATGATGGCCTTAGAGATTTCCTGGAATGTCATACATTATATCGTACTTCTGCAGGGTATATTTGGAGTTTCTGCATGAGAGCGCCCTCTGGCTTTCAGATGGAGCAGCATTTATTTCTGATCACAGAGCCGTGCTTCACTGAGAAGCTGCGCATTAAAAACATTACAGAGCTGGCAATTACAATGAGGAGAATTATATTTTTTAATCTCTAAATCTAATCTTTTTCACTCTAACGCTAAAACTCTGTAAGACAACTACTTTATGAATTAATAACATTTAAATTATCATCAATAAAATATTGTCAGGCAGAAACCTTGTATCTCTATATTTTGTCTTTTCTTTCCCCATAAATCATTACTTTTGGTCACTCTTTAGTTTGCTTGTGGATTTTGCAAATATTTAACCAATAAAAAGTATTAAGATCTGCTTATGACTAAACCTTGTAACTCCATTGGCTCCTTGAACTGTTGGTAAAACCTCATAACACCACCAGCTTCCTGAACCTTGAATGAAGTGCCGCTCGCAGTTTGCATCGTCTCTGCTTGCTTGAAGGTAAAAAAAGAACTGGTTGTTTGAATAAGAACAGCGTTTTCTTTACTCAAGAAGCACTATATCTTTTTATAACAAGATTTTGACATATTGATGCACTTGCTGCCTAAGATGCGGCTGATGCCGTTCTAATGATTGACAAGATCAGACATTTGCTGTTTGTGCTTTATCGAAAAAATGTAACACAATTTCATACATAATGTCTTTCAATAATTCAAGCACCTTTCAAGTACCTTTTCATAAATATGGCTGTTTTCAAGGGTTTTCCAGGACTTAAATTTCAAAAAGTCAAATTCCAGTACTTCAAGCATTAAGCACCTTGTACGAACCTTGACAGCACTAAAATCAGCCTCCTTGAGGGTCAGACTTTATGCAGATGCAAATCAACAACACCACAGACCAGTGACACAGTAAGATCAATGCATGCTACTCAACACTATTAACAATACAGGAATTAATTTTATCGAGTAAGCAATTATATCCACCTCACCTACACATGGTTGGTTGATATACATTTTTTACATGTCCATTATGTCATACATAGATTATAAGTAGGAAAAATAATTGTTAATCATATGATGCTATACACATTAATACACTCATATTTCATCTGCGTTTCTGTGGAAAAACATGATGGAGCAAAGAGAAGACAGGAAGGGGAAAGTGCATGTGTGTCCAAATCTAAACAATCTAAATGTGAATTTTGAAGATCTCCATGTGATGTGAGAGATGGCGTTGTCCTTGGTCAAGCCCAGGACAGTGGCTTTTTTTTTACCAAATAAAAGTCCTATTCTCTGCCTTAATGCAGTAAAACCTATTGGAACACTCTCTATTTTTAATTTCCTTTTTTGTTGTCCACTGTAGGCAGCACCATCCAATGATTTTTTTAATGCTGAAATTATGACAATAGGCTAATTATTAGGGATAATGACTGCAATATGACTGTGATATGATTTTAATGCTTTCCTCTGTAATGTTTATAGAAATGCAAAGACCAAAGGCTAGGCCCGTGATCATGTTCTGGTAGGTGTGTGCATCAATAATAACATATGCATAAGATGAGCAAGCGAAAAAAGATGAAGTCCCCATTTAGATTCATTTCCATTTGATAAATGTATAATATATATATATATATATATATATATATATATATATATATATATATATATATATATATATATATATTATATAGAATTAAAACCTTTTGGATTCAATAAAAAGTTGTACTATATATACTTTGGATGTCATATCTTTGTTTTTTATTATTATTAAGGCCTTTGGATAAAATAAAAGACCCGTCACGTCATTGCCACTTATGCAAAATGATATTACTTTAATTTTTGCGATGGTTTCAAAGTGAAATTTCCAGTGTTTTGCAAGGAACTGTGTTGTATTGAGAAAAAAGCAAGTCCACGTACACAAACAATTGTGTCTTTGTGCCACAGGTACTACTCGTCCTCAAAGTGAATAAATCCCCACATATGAGGCATATTGAATTTTCAGTGATAAGGAAGACTAAGATGACACTGGGATGGGGGGGGGGGTGATTTAATTAGTCAGATGCTATCCGAGGCTGGTTTGGCTAATCACTGCTGCAGTGTGCAGTGTACACAGGAAGTGGAGACTGTCAAAAGCACATCCTTTACTTGGGCACTGTAAATGAATTCTGTCTCACGCTGTTGTTGAAATTCCTCTCTCTGTTCTTCTCTTATCAGACCCATGATCTTACAGTATGAAAATCCAGTGTTCCGCTACAAAGTGGAGCTGGGCAGTATATCAACTTTGTAAGGCGAGCCAGACGCATCAGAAAAAACCCTGTGATGTTTTCCCTCACATCACAGGGTTATATCCTTATATGTAAATATTAAAAAAATCAAACATTTCTATTTTGCATAAAGGCTAGTCTTGACAGACTTAACTGGAGGCACATGCATGACTTAACTGCATATGCATGGCAGACAAATCGAAGCACAACAGAATGGGAGTGCAATAATCCAGACTAAAAAAAATAAAAATAAAATCTAAACATTTAGCCCACTTTGTAGAAAATACAGAGATAAATGGTCAACAAATCTGTTGTGCACCTGACAGTAAGTACACATGCATAATTAAACTTCATTTTCAGCTGTACTAAAGCAATAATTTGACATAAAATGTCATGTAAACATTAGTCTGACAGAAATCACAAATCATTAATACAAAAACACCAGTAGAGATTTTGAGATTTTTAGAGATTTCTGTTTATCCAGCTTATTTTCAACCTAAGAACAGGCACAGCCTTTTGAAACTTGAAATCTGAATGTGCAAAACTTCCAGTGTCATCTGCTTCCAGCTACTTTAGCTGTGCAAAAATAGTCCATTATGCAGCTTGATATTGCAGACTTGTTTTTATTCACTATCATAATCATTAACACATTGGTTTGTAGCACAAATAATTTTAACGTTTACAGCGTTTTTTTTATTCTTAGTTTCTTGTGGCTATTGAATAAGAAGTCTCGCACAGTCAGAGAAAATAGCTTAGTTCCTCATTGCCAAATAAGGTGGACACTGCAACTTGCAAAACTACAGGCAAAATTCTTCCTGACCTGCAATTACAGTTTTTCTCAGTTGATTTGACACATTTCTCCAAACTCAGGTCATTGTTCTTAAAACAGTTAACACAGTGATCTGAACACTTTGTAATTGTCCTGAACAGGTTGTAAATTTTCCTTAATTTCATGCAAATTATGAATCACTTGCATAACTTTCTCAAAACACTGTGCATAAAAAGTTGTTCGCACGGCCAACCAAAACTTTAATATATCAGACAAAAACAATTGCAGCTCTTTTTATTTCTTTTACAAAAATCACAACTATCTGTGCACCAGTTTTCAAACAAACAAAACTCAGTTGCACTTGGAATTTTTTTCTCAATTTGCCCCAAATAAATATCTGCTGGGTGAGTAATACACACAACACAGGAAATGCAAATTTCCTAATTTTTTGCACAGCTATCTTAATTACAAAAACTATAAAAGAGGAAAGAAAAATTATTTAAAAAAGAAGAATGGGAAAAGGAAAAAGTCTAAGAATGAGAGGTTTCTGGAGAGGATAGAGGAACAGTGGAAGATGTAGAAAGAGATGAGGGGAAAGGAATACATGGTATAGGAAGAGGAGATGGAGCAAGAAGAGCTGATGATGTAGGAAGAGGTGAAAATGGAGGAGTAGAGGGAAATGATATGGTAAAGTGGAGGGCAATGGTATTAAAGAGCAAGAGAAGAAGAAAATATAAGAAGACATAGACAGAGAGAAAGGGGAGGGCAAGGTGTAAGAGCAGGGAGGAGAAGTTGAAGGATATGGTACAGACGGGTTTCAAATGAAATCAGAGCCAACCTAATTGACCATACCATTAAATTACAGCCTTTCCGTGAGAGAAGGTGGAGAGAGAGTTCAGCCCAATATAAACATTGTACCACAGTCAATGTCCCTGGACAACAAGTGGCGCAATCCACTGGTGTTGTGGCACACAATGCTGTCTTGGGCCGCACAACACAGAAAGGCTCCGAATTTTTTAAATCTCCATCAATTAAATTCACTTTCCACAGGGTGATCTGGAGCAAACTGAGCGAAATTGTGTAGTTGTGTGGGACATTGTTCAATTTCACCATTCAGCACCGATGCAAGAGTGGTTTGAGCATCGATTACAGAACACGATAAACATCTACTTTCATTCATGTATTTGTGTCTACTGTAGGGCTGCACAATGAATCAAATCTAATCGCGATTACATTTACGATGCCACTATTTTGTAATCGTTCAAAGGCGCAATTACAAAAAAAAATAAAAAATTAGCCACTTACATTATTCTGCATGCTTAAGAGTTTTGTTTAGAGCATGTTATGTTGTGATAGGTTAATCATGAATATTTCAGTGTAAAAGGCCTAACAAAACACCAGCACCTGCAATTTTCAAAAAGCCGTGTACAAAGCCTATATATTTACTCTACAAGCTAACTCTACAAGCATGGAAAACAGTGATAGATAGATGAATGAATGAATGAATGAATGAATGAATGAATGAATGAATGAATGAATGAATTAATTCATAGATAGATGGACCTCTCAACCTCATGCTAAGAAAATCCAGTGCGATTTTGAGTGTACCAAGCAAAACATGATTATGTATTTCTGCTCAGCTACCGACACTGGGCATCAACCACATGGCAAAAGCTAATACATTTTCATATACTGTCTACTTTCTTTGTATAACAGTTACATCTAATAACGTATTAGAGAGGACTGTTAAACAGATCGTAAACTAATGAAGATGGAGAATGAGAGCACTATGTGCTAAGGCTCTGGCTGAGCTGTTCTCAGCACCATTTTATCAAAATAAATGTCTGCCGCGCCATCAAAATAAAAGTCACAACAACAAGCACAGTTTATGTCACTTCAGAGTTCCTACTTGCGGTGCAAATGCAACCAGGAAAATGGCCTATATGTTTATTTTTAATATTGTTTAAAGAAGAAAACAAACTAATGTACAGTTGACGTTTGAGGCTTAATGCTATGGAAAAGCAATAAAAAATAAAATGTCAGGGTGTTTTCAGCTTGTGTTTCATTTTTATATAAAAATATGGCATGCAGTTGCTTCAAACAATGGTATAAAGCTATTCAAAACATCATACAGTGTAAATTATGCTAGTAGTAATTAATAATCACACTTACCATTTCAAGGGAATAATCGACAAGTATGATTTTTGTCATAATCTTGCAGCCCTAATCTACAGCAGAATTTATCAAATCAACAAAGAGCACACTTTTAGTTTTTATGTTAACATTTATTTTTGATAAATGCATTACTAAAATAAAATGCAGTGCTTCATTATGCAGTGAATACTGAACTATTTTGCCAACATAACAGTGTGTTTAGTTTGTTGTGTTAATTGTTTTGAGAGCAGCTACATTTATTTGGAGAATGTGTGTCAATTCGATTGATAAAAACTGTAAAGGGAAAGTCCGGTGCGGGTTATATAACTGGAGGGTCAGCTAGTTAATGAATGTAAGGATTCAAACACTTTTTCCAACCTGCACTGTGAATGATTACGTAATGTGTTCAATAAAGTCATGAAAATGTATCATTTATGTGTTATTTGTTACAACAGACTGTATCAATAAGATCACAAATGCCAAGCAATATTGAGCTTATGATACTCCAAACTCGCATAAATGCACTGGCCTGACACAACTGACTCTGTGAAATATGTAGAGTGTGTTCTGGAAACTAACAATATACTGCAGGTTCCTTTATTACTGTTTACACAATAACAAAGTGCGTCACACGAACCACACGAGGAGCAGTGGGGCCTGCATAATTTTATGGTGACTTTACAGAATGTAGACTCATTTTTATCAAGAGATCAACTCTGCCTCATCTCTCTTTGTGTTTTCTCCCTCTCTCTCTCTGGACTCACAGATGAGGTGTGGTTAATGGCTCCCTGCAGAGAGAAATGGTCTCTTTGAAGAAAAGATATTCCATCATCACTTTCATAAAGAGACATCACTGTTATCCTTTGGAAACACAGACAATAGCAAGCCTGTCATGGGATGGCAAGGTCAAGCTACAAAGGAATCCTGGTGTTGCTGTGGGTGGAAACGTGGCATGTGTGAGTTTTTATAATTACCACACATTTGCTTTCACCTACAGCAGTGATTCTCAAATCCCAAACTAGGGTACGCATACCCCTGGAGGTACGTACAAAAGGGGTACACAAATTAAATGTTTACCTTAAAATAGCATTAAAACAGAACATGTATTTCTAACAGGCAAAATGCTGTAAAAGGTCAAATACATGACATCCAATCAAATGACCTCATCTTTTGCTGTCAAATCTGACTGCATCCAAACAAGCAGCATGCAATTGATAGGCTGCATGCAGAGTATGCTGCCTTAGCAAACTGTGTTTCATTATTGCTGTTCTCGGCAATGGAACATTTTTTTAAGTGGGGATTTTTCACTTACCAGCACGAAGAACAAAACAGACTGCAAACAGAGATACAAAAGCATACCCTGTGTGAGTTCTTGTTTTTAATGTTGATAATATATTATGCAAGCAAAATTGCAATTTTTCCCAAATATCCACAAGATTGCAAATGAGACATTGATTTTTTACAAGAGTTCAACAAACAAAGGGTAAAATTAAGTGATGTAAATTTTAAACAGTATTGTCAGTATTGTTTGCTCTATTTTGCAACGAAATAAAAGTTCCAGCGAAAGCCACAGCAGTATTCAACACACCGCTGGGGTTTCGTGAATGAATCTTTGGCTTTGAACGAATCATAGAGTTAATGATTCAATGACACCTTCATAAATACAGCCACTTGCTTCTTTACTGAATGAATGAATGAATGACATGATGGCTCACTCATTAAGACAGTGACTTACCACTGTTTTTCAATGTTGTTTTAGACCCCACTGACTTTCATTATATGGACAGTAAAAAACATTCTTCAGAATATCTTCTTTTGTGTTCCACAGAAAAAAGACAGTTTTAGCCCTTTAACTATGGTATGCAGTTTCTCTAAATTAGGGCTAGGGCTGTGACGGTGGCAAATTTTTACTACAGCGGTGGTAAATCACCAAAAACCGCCGGTGTTGCGGCGGTGGGGTCCGAAGGGGGAGGGGGCGGGGTTTGGTTTTTTATATATATATATATATATATATATATATATATATATATATATATATATATATATATATATATATATATATATATATATATATAAAACCAAACATTTATATATATTTATTTTATATATATATATACAGCTATGGAAAAAATTAAGAGACCACTTAACATTGATTTCTGAACTTGGAGTGGTCTCTTAATTTTTTCCATAGCTGTATATATATATATATATATATATATATATATATATATATATATATATATATATATATATATATATATATATATATATATATTAGAGGTTGCGTTAGACTTGTGTTTCGCCGTCATTTTGATGGACAGGATCGTAAAAAAAATCCATCATAATCAATAATTACCCATCATCTTAATTTTTCTATTTTAATGATAAGACATTTTATTCACAAACTTACAGGGTAAGCAAATAGGCATAGGCTTGCATTTATTTTATACTATGAAAAGAAAGTTGATCAAAGACTAGCTGCGTCACTTTCAGTTTTCATCTTGAACACTTCACGTCACGGATTGTGCGATCATCCTTTCCTCTTTACTACTGTACAGAACGAAATAAACATGAATGAAAATAAAAAAAATATGTTGAAAGATACAGTAGCTTACCGAAATCTGTATCACGTCAGTTCAATCAGTGTTGCAAGCAATGTCACCTAACATTATACCTCAGAAAAGCCATTCGTTGACCGTAAACTTATAGTCAGCAAGAAAAATAGCAAAACTTAATTATGTAAGTAAGCGTAAGTAACTTTATTATTATTATACAATTTACTTAAACTTCTCGTCTGTGTGTAATCAAGCGCATCGTTCTCATTTTATTCTGGACACTGTACTCGCGCTCTGCTGCCACACTGGAGCGCACTCACCACCTACTGGACAGAGGCGGGAATCACAACAAGCTTACATACAAACTATAATCTGTCAAAATGACGGACGGGCTGGCTGCAGATTTTTTCCGTCACTGCTAAAAAAAATTCCATCAAAGACGGAAAAAATCTGCAGCCAGCCCGTCCGTCATTTTGACAGATTATAGTTTGTATGTAAGCTTGTTGTGATTCCCGCCTCTGTCCAGTAGGTGGTGAGTGCGCTCCAGTGTGGCAGCAGAGCGCGAGTACAGTGTCCAGAATAAAATGAGAACTGGCTGCAGATTTTTTCCGTCACTGCTAAAAAAAATTCCATCAAAGACGGAAAATTGGCAGTTAACGCGATCTCTGAGATATATAAATAGATATTATATATGATGTCACACTACCGCCGGTGACACTCCAGGACCGCGGTGACAACTTCACCACCGCGGTGGCGCGGTTGTCATGCCTACCGTCACAGCCCTATATTACTTACGGAACGAACGCAGCGCCAGTTCCATTTTTTTCGTAAGTAGAATAGGGAAGGCGTAGGACATACAAGCTGTATAACAAAAACTATATGAGAGGCGGCTCTCAGTGCTCACACACCCAAAGTGCGCACAGAAAACTGAATACCGAATTGACACGAGTAGCGAATTGAGTTCTCTTTTGAGTCTTCTTGCACTTTAATGATTTAAAATCACATTAAAATGCGCACACAGGAATTGATCAGTGGAATAAAAATTTTAATTTTAAAGTGTCCGATTCCTGACCTAATGTGTCCAATTCTTTCATTCAAGCTATTTTTTTTTTTTTTTAAATCAATGTCCCATAAACAGAAGCTGTCTTAGTGGATAAAAAAAGCAAATTAGTCCCAGCTTGCTTTTAGACTTGAATTTCTACCCAATCCATGTCCTGTGGTGCAGCCTAGAAAAACACTGAAAACTATTATTTTCAATGACTACGCCTCATGTCAAAGAAAGATATGGACTGTATTTCCTGGTAGCACATGAGGATGAGTAAAATGTTTGATGTTGCAGTAGGTGGCACACAGTCGATTTCAGCATATTGCCTTATCAGGATGGAGTGTTATAACTCTCACATTAAGTGTTACCAATCTGTTCACAGCATCACATTTCATCCCACGAGTTAAATTAGTTTTGCGATACAGACACAGTAGAGCAGCCATAAACGCTATAAACATAAAAACATATGATACTGAACATAAAAGGGAAACAGACTATAACCATTAAAATGACTTTGTGTGGCTTTACCCTATACAACCTTCTCAAGCAAATCTGTACATTCTGCTGTAAGATTCACACAAATCTGCTCTCAGTAAGATGAATCCTGTGCCATATAGCACACAATGACAGCTACTTTGTATATAAACATCTAAATCACAAATATTTCATTGTTAAAACGACCACATTTTTTAATATATATTGGTAAATATTGTATATTTAATTGTGCATGCTCATTTCCCCTATTTGTACATTTATATTACCGTAGCAATCATCTAATGCTCACTTAAATTTAATCTTTAATCTTTATTAGTGTTTGATTAATCTTTAATCAAACACTAATAAAGCATACCACAAAATTATTATCCACTTTTCAATTTATTTATCATACAAGTTTCTTAGTTGGAGATACATGTATTCACAAGTTGTGACATTGGAATGGGTGTGTCGATGTGAAACATGGCAGAAACACTGACCTATAATATTGATAATATCATACATCTATAATCTATGAATAGATTGCAGTTATTTGGGTTTATTGCTCAGATTCAGAACATTATTCTTTTGTTTTGTTTAGACCATATCCATCATGTTATGTTTCTGACTTGAATGTGTGATGACAGCGTGCTCAAAGTATCTGCACACCCAACCAGGTCAGACTAGTGAAATACAAATAAACATTCACACGTTATTCTCTCTAGAATATCATTAGCTGGGGCGATGTGATGTTTAGCTCAGGTAAATGTTGCACAGGAGGGCATTATTATCCTCCATCTGAGGTTAGAGTCAGTGCAACCAACCATTCCACACCTCCAATATCTGATTACTGCGCATGTAATTACATGTGATGTAACTACCGGCGATCTGGTCTTTCTCTTTCATTAGGAGTCGCCATCAGGACTAAATGGCTGACTCATCTCACTGTCTGTCTTTCTACATGTGCGTTGGTTCTCATTTCTGTTTCCTAAATATCCTCAGATAGTTTCTCATGGTCTGAGCCTAATGTTTTTTTTTTTCTACATTTGATTAACAGGGCTGCTAATACTAGAGATGTGCAAAATTGTTTTTGTTTTTCATAATCGACTAGTCTGTGGATTGCTTGAATATTCAAATTCTAGTTGAATTCAGAGTCTCAAGACAAAACAAGTCTCTTATGCTCACCAAGGTTGCATTTATTTGATCCAAAATACAGTTAAAAACAGTAATATTGTGAAATATTGTTACAATTTAAAATAACTTTTATCTATATTAATATAAGATCAGAAATCATTCTGATGCTCAAAAAACATTTATCAATGTTGAAAACAGTTGTAGCTCAATATTTTTGTGGAAACTGTAATACTTTTTTCAGAATTGAATAGAACAACATTTACTTTAAAATTTAAAATTGAATGCATCCTTGCTGAATAAAAGTATTCATTTCTTTAAAAAAACAAAAATCACACTTGGGAAATTGAGGTTCATTAGCAGCAATACAAGAAGACAATAAAGTACTCATAGTTCGCACAATAACAACAACAACATCAACAAAAAAAAACAATATAAGCCTTATATTGGGGGGGGGGGGGGTAATTCATTTCTAACATTAACAGGATGACTTGTTGAATTCATTTTGGGAGCTACGATTATATTATATTATATAGATGTATTTTTAGTCAAATGCAAGTTCAGAGGCTGTCATATATGTGAATTATCTTACTTAGTTGTGTATTTTCAATATGAAAAATAACTTTTATATTGATGGATTAATTGCATTTTGAAAATAAAAAAGTGTCATGGATTTATTGCATTTTGGGGAAAAATAATCAGTTTTTATAATAAACCTTTTAAAATCAAAATGTAGATTTGAATTTTTAATGTTTTTATAACCAAAAGATGCTATGTGAAAGTTTGAAACAGAAAAGTTATAGCGTTTTGGAACCAAACTCTTCAAATATTTGTTTAGTTTTCACCAAAGTTCGTGCTATTTTGCTGTAGATAATTAAACTGCTACGCTGCCTCAGAAGTCTGTCTGAAATCCGTTTTGTGAGATGCCTACATGCACAAACGCTGCCTTACAAGTCACTGCCTATCAGGCAGCGAGGCAGCAAGTCAGCTACCTAGGTTTTCAGATGCAGCCCACGACACGTATAGGCACTTCTCCCTGATAAGCATGCGCACACATCACCCAGAGCAAGAGCACGCCCATCAACGCATTTTGTTAGGAATACGGAAGCCGAGAGATTTTTCAACAATGGCTGTGTCCCAATTCCGGAGCTGCACACTTTGAAGGCTGCATACATCATCAGTCAATTTTATTACACTTACTTTTCTTAAATATGACATCGTTGATGACGTATGCAGCCTTCAAATGCAACCTCCGGAGGACGCAGCTCCTGTAAACAAAGGAGTGTGTTTTTGGTTGTGAGGGAAAGATTACCTTTTTCAGCTTCCCAAAGAACCCAGCGTTAAGGGAACAGTGGATGAAGTTTGTTTTTCCGAGGTAGCAACGGAGTTGTGCACGTATGTTTGTTTGTTCCCGCGATTTCGGTGATGAATACTTTGTAAACAAGTCCCAGTTCGGCGCTGGATTTGCAGATCGGGGCCGGTGAGTAAAGCTGCATCAGATGTCTGTGTTTTGTTGGCAATCGGCGCGCAAGTGCATATAATGTAAACAACACAAATGTTTTTGTTTCCTTTTTATTTATAAAGATGTCGCAGCTAGCATGTGATCTGCGCGCTCTTGTGACTCTTTAGCTCCGCCCACGGCACTGATGGCAGACACGCCTCCAGGATCTCGGCTTGGTTTTTCCTATATTGAAAATTTTTTGGCGGCCGCCAAAACAATTTTTGTTCCGTCAAAGCCTTATTTGATCAGTTATTGAGAGTTGTTTATTAGTGATGCAGATGACTGTTGCGCTGACGGACAGAACGAGCAGAGAGCTCCTCCATCGTGCGTGCAAACTCTCTCTGTCTTCAAAGTAATCACTGTCTTTGCACTCTCTCTACCTCGCACATAATAATCTAAATCTACTGACACAATGCTAAAAGTTCAGAAGACCGAATCCATGTTTCATGAGGCGCATTCGGACAATGTTTTTCCTGAATAACCGCTGGGTGTGACTAGTGCGCAAAAGAACGTCACCTTATCTTCTCTGACAGGCGTCCAGCACACGCAGCTGACATAAACCACACTTTCAGTAAACAAAAAGAAAATCCTATTCAGTGATGAAGTGTCTTCTTTGTTGACAAATCTTTTGCGATGTCCTAATAACAATCGCGATTCACACGCAACGCATCAACATCCGCTAATGTCCGATTTGCAACCTAATAACTCATTTGAACAGATTTATTTAATGAAACATGAAAACAACTGATCTGCCCACATGGTCTATAACGAATCATTTACTCGAACAACTCTGTAATGAGAACATAAGTGTGCTTACCCCATTTAGCAAGAATGGTTAGCAAAATTAGCCTTAATAATCCACAGTATTTTTAAATGACAATGGCCCAGTTTCACAGACAGAGCTTAGGCTAAACCAGGATTAGGACTTATTTCAATTAGCATTCAATTGTATATGGTAGAAAATTATATTATTAGTTAATGTAACTTTTTAATGCTACTTTTTAATACTGATTATTAATTATAATTATTATACATACCAAAATAATTTTCAGGTCTAGCAAAGAAGCATCTTCTCTTACAAAGCTATGAAATCACAGTTTTTTGCAAAGAGGGCAAGAAAGAATTACAGTGAGAGCGACGGGTACTTTATTGTAAGTATTGGGCTTGCAGATCACGTGGGTATAGGACACTTTTTACTGTTTGTGTGGATGACCATGTCTGTCACCACCAAAGACCATTTTTGACTTAGGAAAAACCCTGTTTAGCGTATCTATCTTTTATAAATATGACAAAACTAAAGACTTATTGGAGATATGATGGATGCATTGTTACTCTATATGTGCTCAAGATTAACATGAGATTGGCAGAAACTGTGTGATACCACCCCCCCTTTAAAAAAAACACATACTGCACATGTAATAAAACATACTACAGATGTAATAAATAAACAAATTGTAGTTGGCTAGTCTATTAGTTTACCATTGTGATATATCCATACTGACTGTTTGGTAGAAATATTCAGTTTCAGCTAGTGATGCGCTGAAATGAAAATTCTTGGCCGAGAATTTTTCCATTTATTTTGCCAATTATTTCACCATTGCATAAATTAAATAGTCAAAATATGCTTTTTACTATTTTGTCTTGCTTTTCAAAGAAAAAAAAATTACAAATGTACAATTTAAAAATATTTAACATCATTTTTTATAATTCCAGCAGACATTACACCAACAAAGCACAATATAACTTAAAATAAATAAATCAGTATTTTTTTTTTTTTTTTGGCCATCTTTGAGCCCCCCTTCTTGAATAGAGTATATTAGACCTATAACTGACTGCTGAAAGAATGTAACAAACTACGCCTACAACAAAAAAGTGCATTAAAAAGTACATTGAAAATAGCATAAAAAAAATTGAAGGAACCCACAACAAATGAATAATTGCGCTAGAAATAAGCCTTCAGGAAATGAGGCCCTGTTTACACCTGGGCTTAAAGGGTTAGATCAACCACAAATGAAATTTCTGCCATTAATTACTCACCCTCATGTCATTCCAAACCCGTAAGGCCTTCGTTCACCATCGAAATTGGTAATAAAGTTGCAGTCAATCGGAGGCCAGAAAGCTCAAGGATTTCATCAAAAATATCTTAATTTGTGTTCTGAAGATGAACAAAGGTCTTACGGGTTTGGAACGACATGAGGATGAGTAAATGATGACAGAATTTTCTGACCCTTGGCCCTTTAAGAAGCATCACAAGTGGACGACAGTAAATACAGGTGTAAACAGGGCGTAAAACGTTTTGAGCTTTCAACCACTTCCAGATATAGTCGAAAATGCATTTGACCATGACTGCTTTAGTAATGTAGACATTCATTTGTTCGAACAACCACAAAAGAGCCCCTATTCTCTGACCTAATGCATAAACATTATACTTTTGCTACATTTATACTTTGTCGGCTGAAGACCCAAGTTTGATTTGAAGACGAAAAACATACACACACTCACCGCGTTCGGTGTGGTCTTGTGGCTATCAGAGCAGAAAGGAAAGCTGCTGCACTCCATGTGTTTTTCTGTCATCTCTGTGCGAGTTCATATTTAAATTGCGTGAGCTTATTTTATCCATTAGATCGAAAGATCTGAAGAAAAAAAAAAAAAAAAAAACATATTTACCCGCCCATTTCTTTGACCCTCCCCTCAAAGAAATCAGGACAGAAGTGTTGAAAGTGGACAAAAGAGACAGATTAAAACACCAGGTGTAAACTGGAAAGTGTCTCCTTGTCTACTTGTGATCCGATTGACCAAAACGCATCTTAATACCAGGATCCGAGATGCAACGCTAAACAGTCTTTCGCTGTCGGTTCTTGTACATGGAACAGACAAGTACCTAGGATCAGGATATTAGGATAGTTAATAGGATAGATAATAGTATATTTTTGCCATTTCTAAGAAGTCAGCCACAGATGGAGTGGGTGTGCTGGGACTGGGAGGAGGAACTTTCCTTTTTCGCTGCTGTGTCTTTTGGGGTGTCTTGACTTTAAATGATAAATTAAATTAAGTGCTGTACGTTTTTGCATATGCACCCCCTCTAGACCATTCAGCAGAACAGTGTCTGCAAACGGCCATTTTTGCATCTTTTTCAGACACTTTAAAATGCTTCCACACTGCCTTCTAACTCTACGCTGGTGGCTATTTGATCGCGTCATCAAACCATCATTGTTCGGTAAAATTTATTCAGTCTTTTCATTTATTCTAAAGGGCTTTTTTTGTTGTTGTTGCTATTTTCGGCTAAATAATTTTGATTGCCGAACATTCGGTGCAACCCTAGTTTCAGCATGAACTCAAGAGCTGTTCAGAATAAAGCTCATTCTCTGTCTTACTACATGCATCATTCGTTTTCATTCTCTCCTTTTTCTCTTCCCGACAATGAAAGCCATTGTATCAGAAACTGGTGCCCTGGTGTTCCATTACACTACTTCAACTAAACATGCGAGTGTGTTTTTTCAGGTGTGTGCATCAGTACGGAGCTATGCAGGAACATTCAAGCAGAATGTGTGTGTCTGTGTAGCTCCCCGCACGATATTGCGATTCACTCCCCTTTTCCATGTTGGAAGGACACTAGTAGAACACATGCAAAAATGTGACTGTTATTAATGCATGTGAGGGAAGTTGAAAGGTTGATTATTAGCTAAGTGAAAATAGCTATCTTGTACATTAATCACCTCCTTTAACACCCTTTTTCTGGTCACTCTCTCTCATTTCCAAACACACAGATAAATACACCAATACATAACCTCTCGCAGTAAGATCACAATTTAAAACATCAATTAAAATGTCAATTCCCTTAACAAGTCTTTAATGACAACTGCTGTAAATCTACAGAGAAATGTGACCATGACATCATCTCCAAACTCACGTTATGAAAAATATTCAGATTTCCAAGGAAACACACTTCAACATTTTAACTGTAAGCTACACACGTGCACCCTTAGACATGTTACATGTTGATGATGTAAAAGATGTCGTATTAACACTGAGCTGATTTTGTGCTGATAAAGGTGGTTTCAGTGAGTGGGCAGTTGAATAATAAGAAATACACTGCACCCACAAAAGCAGAAGACAGAATCCACCATTTTCTGAGCAGAGAAACTCTCATCAAGGACAACCTTAGATGTCTACTCAATCTAACCACACACCAACCCATTTCCTTAGCAACTGTGACTCATTTCCCTAACTACAGGGCTGAAGGCAGTGCAGTATAGGCAGCAGAGCAGTGAGGTACATCGCTTCAAACAACAATGAACCTTTTCTGAGAGATTTCAATGAAGAAGGACTGTCGTTTTCTCGAGCACTGCAATTCACTTGTCACAGCACAAAGATAAATGTGTCTCAGACGTGTCATGTGACAAAAGACCTGAGCACCTGGACTCTTACAGAGCACAAACACACAAACTCTATCACTCTTTTTGGCCGTCACGTGCATTCAAACCTAAATAGGCTCCCAGGCATTCAAGGAACATTATTCTTCATTTCTGTTCTCTCCAGTCGCAAACAGAGAAAACACACCAAATCTAAAAAGCATGATGTAAAAAGGGATAGTTCACGCAAAATCTTAATTGTCATGTTTTACTCACCCTCATGTTTCACCTCAAATGTATGCTGTTGTTTTTTTCTTCTGTGCAAAAACGTGAAGAAATTCAAAATATGTTTCAAGTTTTTTGGCAACACAATGGAAGTTAATTGGGTCCAAAACAAGTGAGTGAATGATGGCAGAATTTTCACTTTTGGCTGAACTGTCCCTTTAACAAAAACAGGATAAGTTCAACCTAAAAAAATTATGATTTAAAGGGATGGTTCACCCAACAATGAAAAATAGACCTTAGTCAAGGCAGACGCCATATTGAATTTTATGCGGATGAGAACAAGGCTATGAGGGATAGACTAGACGAGTCTTTACTATATAAAGGACCTGATCACAACTGATCAAGTTTTGTTATCTAAACAACTGAAATACTGTTAAACTACAATCAATTGAACACACTGTACTTCTACCCCTCTCAGCAATTTCATTCTTGTCAAACATCAGTGCTTCCCACACTTTACTTGGGTGGGCCGCCCAAGTATATTTGGAGACACATTTATGCTTTTATTATTTTTATCCTCTTATACTTTTATATCCGCCCAAGATAATGAAACCATCCGCGATCGATAAACTAGTCGTTTCGTACCTGCTCATTATGTGTGCGTCAGAACTGTGTACTCCCGCTAACATTCCCACGGGCCCTGCATTTTGCAAAGTCACAAGGCTTCAGACTGTGATTCTCAATCAATGAAAAGCGCAGATTTATGTTAAGCGATTGCTAATGAACTCAAGTTGATGAATTATTACAAAGTCTACTTCATGGCCTTTATATAAAATGTTTTATATGGTTGTAAGAATCTGAAGGATCAGCCTGCAATAGTACAGACATTTCAAAATAAGAGCCCGGGTGTATTTTGGGCTTGTTTAGAATTAAAAGTCACACACTACGTTTTTTTTTTTTTTCTTTTTCTTTTGGGCATTATTGGTATTTTGGTTACACAATAAATTGTATTTAATTTGATTTCCATTTAATTCATAGTATATTATTGTAGTCTCCCTCACATGAAGAAAAGACTAATAACATTATTTGACACATATATTCATTTTATAAATTTTACTAGTAAAATCTGTGTCCCATTCACATTGAGAGAGACACTATATGACAGCAAGGAGAACATAGGAAAAGGTGAACCATTTAAATGCTGTAATTTTGCATAATTTACAATGCATAATAATGAATAATATTAGTATGTAATTAAATGTAATATGCAATGTAATTAAAATGAATTTCAATTGAAAAAATAATGTTAAAAATCACACATTATTTGTTTGTCACATGTAGTAGACCATTTTTGTGCCGTGGGTAATAGGAGGATTTTTCACCCGGCTACCACCGCAAGTATATTTCAAACCTGTGGGAAGCACTGAACATTATATATGGCGCTACCCTGACTAAGGGCTATTGTTATCATTTACTTCCCTCATGTCGTTCCCGTATGTATATGTTTTTCTTTCTTCTGTGGAGCATGAAGACTGTTTCAACCGTTTTTGTCTATACAATGGAAGTCAATGGGGTGCAAAACAGTGAATAAAAGATGACACATTTTTCATTTCTGAGTGAACCATCCCTTTAACAAAAAGAAAGGAAAATATGCATTGTGGACAACAGGTTTAGTATGTCTCTTCATAACACCATTCAGGAAAGAGAATCCCATCTAAAAAAAAAACCATACACAAACAAATACACCCAAATCTGGCATGCCGAATCCCACTTATTCATAATAACAAATGCAAAATATCATAAAAGCATGCAATAAATGATGTTTAATAGCGGATTAAAATGAACGGAATCGATACAAAAAACACTGCGGCGACACACACTCTATACAATGCTTCACATAAGCACCTGAAATACCTTTCAACAGCAAATGAGCTTCAGAAAGAGCTTCAAGTGTCACATCCACTTTTAGGAAAAAAGACACAAGTGCGTCAAAAGGGTCAAGAGCGGGAAAACTTCCACATAGTCCACAATGCACAGGGATAACGTCCACACCTCTGCATCTCAGGATGAAAGCGCGTGTGAAGGAGAGACGATGGAAAAAACGAGAAGACAAGGCTAGACAAAACATTACATCAGTGCTACGAGCAAAGACACACTGCGAAAGAATGTTCAGAATGAGTGTGACACACAGATGACGCTCCTCCGCTATATATTATAATCATAATATTTTTGCTGTTATCAACTACTGTTTGCTTAAATGCAAGCTTCTGTGCCTGTTGGATTTGAGGGGTTAAGGGAGGGAATGGGCTGAGGATATGGAACAATTAAACAGACCAGTGCAGTTCAGCAGAAGAGGGTAAAAAGGGAGGGAGGAAAAACAAAATGAGAGAATAAGACAGGGATTACAGGAAAGACACCATAACAAAGACAACAGATACGATTTTTTTTTATCAGCTCAAGTGTGCTTTATATGAGAGGATCAGACGGTAAGACGTGGCAAATGAAATCACCTCTTCATCTCTCACAGGCCAAAGATCTGATGTGACCTTGTGTGATCTCAAAACCTGATGAACTCTTTGAAGTATTCGGCTTCATATTAAAGTCTCTTACATAGTGTATCATGGCCTCAAATGTGGATTTTTAAGAGGATAGCATTACATAAACGCCACAGACCTTTTACGTATAAACCGTTACTGAGAATTTCAGTCATCTTAAATAAAACTGCAGCAGCATGTGGTCATCACAGCAGAGAAAATGCAGTATCCAACACATTTCTACCAAAGGTCTACCACAAGGTCATTCTACCACAAGGTCTACCAAAACGTGGATTCCACAAAAAAACTTCAATGTTTTGGTAAATCTAGTGCAGCATACTTGTTTGTAGTACAGATGAACAAATGGGCGATCAGTACATGATATAACCCTCCAACCCTCCTGAAATCCAGTTCTCTTTCTTTGTCAGACATTACTGAAGGATATCCCAAAACTAAGACTTCAAAGCAACACACACATACTCTAAAGTGACAAAAACAAACAAATGTGACAAAACTTCTGGAGACAATTTTAGCCAAGTAAAACTTTCAAACACATTTGCTTGCTTCACTATATTAGTGAGGAGGACATAGACTTTCATTGATTTTATATCACGTTAATATTTTCTATGGCCTAACCTAACCCCTACTCCTAATCTTACCCATCACAGAAACATGTGCAAAGCACTAGATTTAAATAAAAATGTTTTGGGCTATTTATAAGCCTTTTTACTAACGAGGACCAGTAAAATGTCCTCACTAGTCGGCTGTCATAATATTTCACTGTATAAGGGAGGACATTTGGCCCTCATAGCCAAGCCTGTACACACACACACACACACACACACAACACACACAGAAGAACCTATAAATCACTTGATGACACTGAAGTGTTTAGAATTTGACTCCAGCTTAGCTGAAATGACTTTTCAAGAGATGGCTGCTAGCCTGCTAACTCTACAACTCCTCCACACAGCTTGAACACAGAAGTGTGAAATCTTGTTTTAACACAGAGCTGTTAAGAAACTCAAATAGACCAAATCTAAAATAGATCATAAAGCACATGCTTCACTTCCCACAAAGCCAGAACAGCAACAGACCGAACTGAGGGGGGAGCAATTTTGACCTTCTGAGAGACAGCCAGTAACCTTTTGTTGGTAGCTGTGATTACACTTCATCTGTTTGCTTAAGATTTAATACAACAGATGTCTGTGATGCTGTCACTGTATCTCAGCCGCCTGATCTCTCTCTCTCTAAATAGTGTGTGCTTGTCAAATGTGTGGCATGGTCAGATTTCTGCTGATGGACCCAGCCTGTCGGTCTAACAGCACAGCAGACCACAATATTCAAAAATGAAGCACAATAATGATCTACCATACCATATCAAATATCCCATTAAAGCCTTTAAAGAGCAGCGTGGCACCACTCCGTCTGTTATTGGTTAGGTGATTACATTATTGGACGGATTGATTTTGTGTAATTGCCTATAAAAAACGTGGATGAGATGAAAGGATTCAGTGATCATCAATCCTTAGAGAACAGAGCATCTTCATAACAGAGGTCTTTCTGTCCAGCACTAAACGTCACAGAACACGCTATGAAAGGAAAACTGTAACATGCCCTTAATACGACAGTGGGACTTTAAGTCAAAAATTTTAAAAGTTATAAATATTTTTCTTTTTAGCAATACAGTTACTTTTTGCAGAAAAGTGTGCTTAAGTGTTTAGAAGACAAAAAAGCAAAAGTAAGTTCAGGAAGTCACTCCCTGAAAGTGCACCAAATTCCATTCAGTGGAAAAGACATTGCCTGTGTGGATACGTGGATGGTGAACTCCACAGGAGGAAGGGAGTGTGCAACACACGGGGCAGGGGTGGGAAAACTCAGAGGGAACATCCAAGAAGAACATCTAAGACACACACACACAGCTGAATGTTTAACCTCTCTAGGCATGTATAGATTGCCAGAATTAGCGAGAGAGAAGGGTGGAGAACAAGTCAAGGGTCAGAGGGGGTCCATTTGCTTCACAAATAAAGTGATCTAGCAGTTCTCCATTGTCTAAGGGAGCGATTGTGTTTTTTTTTTTTTAAGTAGGAGAGCAGAAAATCTTAACTGTTATTCATAGGAACATTGATGTCACTATTAATAAATTACACAGACATATATATATATATATATATATATACAGTATACACAGAGTAACATAGTCTGTTCAGTAAAACTGACTTTATGCACAATCGTTTCCGCATTTAGCCTCTGTGGCCACTGCAACTTCCAGTGCAGCGTAGTGTATGGAATTTGAGAAAGTTAAGCACAGAATGTAATACCTATTATACAGATATACAGTATATATCGTAATGTAGATCAAAGAGGCAAACTACAAAAATTATATTCACAGGACAAATAAAGTTATATTTGATAAGCATTGGAACTATCTTAGAAATCAATAAGCAGAGCTTTAGCTTTGAAATATACTTTTAAGAGACTGTAAAGTCCAATATGGAAACTGCCACTAATGCTTACACGTATGCTTTTACTCATGCATGTACCAGCAGTCTGACCACAATGCTTTAGCACGTTTGGTGTGAGATTATAATTAACCTCATGTCTGCAAGTAAGGCTGTCTGCTTGTTACTTGCTTTCAGGCACAGTCAGACTCTCAGTGAACTCAATCAACTCTCTGTTCAACACTGCATGCCCAACACAAACTCTGACAGCAATGCACTTTCACCTTCAGTTTGGGTGGTGTATCAATCCACTTATATTGTGTATGTGCTACATACATGCATATAACGTTTAAGGCTCAAAACAGGGGCATTTCTCAACTAGAAAGCTAGACTAGCTTGACCAAAAAGTGTCCTGCATCAGGAATCTCATGTCATACTGAAACCCATACATCTCTCTCTCATAGATTTTTATAGATTGTTCACTCTCAACATGATTCCAGTCTGCCATTGAGCAGGACAATGAATGTCCCATTAGCCCATATAGGGTGACATTAAGTGGCTACTTTATCACTTCCTACCATAATTCAAGCAAATATATGCATTGGCTGTCAAGACATCCAAAACTCCATTCAAAGGACATTAGAAGTGTTGACAGAAAATTGCATTATATGAAACAATTGTAAGATTTACAATTTTGTGTTAGGGTTCGTTTTTAATATTTATTTTTCCTCAAATTTACCAAAAACAAACAAAAGTTGAGTAAAAACATAATTTTTAAATACTGGCAAACTATTAATAACTTTTTTTTTTTTTTTTACTTTCTATTAACAACGTTTTATTCCAGCAGCTGACTGTTAATGACACCAAAAGCAAAGCTTTTTATTTCATAGTAAACTTTCAGAATAACTTCCTGATTCCTAAATTCTTTCATCACCCATGAACTTTTATGAGTGGAAGAGTTCATCTCTGTGCAGTGCTCAATGTGGCTGTCTTGCCAGATTCTGTACCACAATGACTCTGCTGTGGTAAGATGTGTGATCTATGAAACATCAGTCATCCTTATTCCTAACATTTCGTCATAAATGTCATCAAAATGTTTACAAGTTTAAATGACCTGTTTCTGAATAAATCAAGCAGTGATTGATTTAATGTCCATGTTATTTAGTCTATACTTTCAATAAAGTAGATATAAACAGCAGCTCAGCATGACAGAAAATGCAGACAAAATAGAAAATGCACATATACACATACATTAGATGTTTCAACAAATATGTTTGCACTATTTCTGCTAAACACTTGCAGCAGTTTACAGAAGAGAAGAGTTAACACTTCCTCTGTGAGGTTTCATCTTCAGTCATGGCTTTTTTAAAGGTTCCCACCCTTTATGACCAATGATTTTCCATGACTTTTCCAGTCATTCATGATTACTAGACTTTTTTTTTTTTTTTTTACAATCAAGTAATAGAGATGGCTGGAGAGGATTTCCACAAATCCTTGTAAAATTTTGCCCAAAAAAACGCATGTGGAGGATTTGATTCCAAGTCTAAGTGCAAAGCTATTTATATATTATATTAGAAATGTCCATAGTAAATTCAGCTCTAAACTAAAAATCCAATCGAGCTTAATCAATTGTCTCTTGTTTTCTCCCTGTCTTCCTCCTCCGTTCACGTTCAGATGGTAACGTTAAGCCCAGTGGCTTTGTTTGCTCAGAGTAAACTGCATATGATAAGCCTCCAGCGCACTTAGATTCATGCACACTAACATATTCATTTCCTGTACAGAGACCATTTATGTCAAGAAGCAAACCAGTTACTTCCACTATCTAGCAGACGTTGCCCGAGGACTGCTGCTTCAGCTGTCTTGACTGCTTTTGAAATGAACTTTTATAAGGAACACCACATTATCTGAGTTCAGAAAGATGTGGGACCTCAACAATGGTCCCAACAGACACTCAGTAACGCTAACGTTACCATACATATATCCCCTATTTCGCGGGACAAGAGGATGCGTTTAAGCTAACTTCAAACAAATGAGATAAAGACATTAGTCCAACTATTTCAGCACATTTTAACTCTTTCTGGAAGGCTGGACAACATTCCTTCCACCTTTATCAATAACACAGGAATTATATAGATTTTCAGTCAGGAATGTTTCTTTCTGAGCCGAACTGACGATGCCCTACAGACACGAAAAGAGACCTGTGTGAAGACTGATCATAGGAAGAAGCAGCACTCGTTTAACCGAAAACGTAAATAAACCACCTAATATTTAAAACGAAAAAACAAAGAGCATCTCTGTTCGCTTAGTTTCCATCGCGAGTGCAGGTAACTGAACTCTACAGGTATCAAATTCGCTAAAATGAGAAACTTCACTCACCTGGCCGCTATCGTCGAGTGTTAAACTCTGATGTTTGATGCCGAAACACACATCGATTAGATAAATTTGATTTTGTCCTTCGGTTCCGTGTGTGACAGTGTAAAATCTTGTCTGTCTCTCTCGCAGAGGCTCAAGCTCCAGAGGCTCGATCACAAACTGTGCACGCGCTACCGAAACTACCGCTCAGATCATGTCTGATTTGAGCGCGCCTCCCCGCGTGCAGCAAAAACATAACTGTTTCTGAACGTGTCTGAACTGTGTGAGTTTGCTATTGCATGCTGAAACAAACCAAATATTAAAAAAAAAAAAAAAAAAAAAAAAAAAAGAAAAAAAATCCCCATGTCCACACAGTGTCCATTTTATGTTTAATGAATGTAACTGTAATCACATTTTTTATGCGTAAAAAGCATTATAAAACGTATGCAAGACAATTAATGTAAATTGTAGTCTACATAACACAGCTAACTTTCAAGATATTGTAGAATACAGATCTTCCTTTTGATTTTCAAAATTGAGCTTTATTGCCTTTTCATTCTCACAAAAATATACAAACATATTGATGTCTTAATAGTAGCTTATAAGAGCTAATGAGCGACAGCCTCAAAACAATGACTCAAACGATTTCTTTGAAAAATAAAGATCAATCATGAAATAAGTATATTAAAAAATTATAAAATAATTGTTTATGCATATCCATATTCGTTCTTTTTGGGATTACCAGTTTTTAACACAGATGTGACTATTGAGAAGTCGATAGAAACAGTTTGAAAGCTGCAGTTCTGTGCTTTGTGCAGATCAGTGAACCAGCTGGAATAGCCTACACTTCACAGGCAGGCACTACAAATAGGAAATATACAAAAAAAAAGGTATCATTAAACAGTATCTCTGCCTTTTTTTTTCTTTTTTTCTTGGATTATTTGGTGACTCTGCTTTTGCGAAGTGTGATATGACTGCTCAAGCAGCAACAATTGTTCCCAAACCAATGCCATATTATCTTCATATACATATACATATAAATCACAGATCACACAAATGGCAAAGTATGATTATATTGGCATGTCAAAGACAATAGAGATGAAGTAAACGCCTTGAGTCTGTCTAGGGCAAAGATTCCCACCTGGACAAATGATGTACACCATTAGCTCAGTTCTTCTGCAATGGGTGAGGAGTCTCCAACATTCAAAAGCACAATTAAAAGTTGGGATTTTAACTGATTTAAGATTATCAATGCTTTCAGAGTCATGTTAAACCTGGTACACACAGCAGATGTTCTGTAGTACATAAAATGGAGCTGCTTAAGCTCAACCTGATAATGCGCTTTTCAAAATGATTCCTCTGGAAGCAAGAGAACAGTATTTTCTATTGCAAAAAGAGTGTGTGTCAAGTAAACGTGCTAGCCTATAGCAAATTTTAAATCTCCTCAACCAAAACAGAACTAAGCAAAAATCTGTGAATATATATCAAAGCATACCTGGATCTTGGAGACTGCACATAATGTCAGGTTTGCATTAAGTTGTGTTTTGCTGCATTCAGTGACTATAGAACAATATTAATTTCCTGGACTCAGTCACTGGCATTTAGTTAAACAGCCTACACTGAGTCATAGAACAATATAATTTTTCCAAACATTTAGTACACTTAATGTTGGGACAGTAACAACTTATAGCAGCTTTAAAAAAAAAAAGAAAAAAAAAAAAAAATGTTCCAAAGAATTTTCATGAAATAGTAAATGTACCATCTTGATGTTTGATAGTTGTGCTGTAATTTTTATTGCATGGATGTTCATAGATACATGTGAAGTAAACCTGTCTGGAGCACTAGCTGTGGCACTAATTGCTCTGTCTGCATTGCATCACATTTCTCTTACTGTATTTCAGTGGCATTCATCTGGTTTTAAGACATACTTCTGGCTCTGATACTGCATAATAGCATCACATACACTCTATACAGGTAAATAACTAATATTCCTCATCAAAAGCCATTGTCTCTTAAACTTACACCAGAGATCTGTGAACATATCAAAACTATTAGGAAAATTGTTCTAAAAAAAAAAAAAAAAAAGTCAAGTCACAGGGGAATTACAGTGTATGAAATAACCTTAGGTTACACCACCCTACTGTTTATCTGAAGAACTGCAATATTATTAATTTTAAGAGAACAGGCATCGTAATACATCAAGTTCCAGTGGAATGGCGAAAAAATGAAAAAAATAAAAACAAAAATAATTAAAAAAAAAAAAAAAAAAAAAAAATCACACAAAATAATTCACCTTATCTCCCTTTAAGTAGACCAGCCACAAATAAAAATGTTTAAACCACTTTTTCAATGTCTCTGTTAAAATGTACTTTCAGAAATAAACTTGGTCACTCAGTTGTTATCGGAAAAAGGGTACTTGACATTCAGAAAAAAATATATATATAGCACACTACATGACAAGCAACAATCATGTTTTGCCACTCAGCCCTAAGACAGAACACAAAACATATCTGGCCTCTATGGTCAGCATATAGAAAACCACTGTCATTGATAAAAATAAATACATTAACAAATACAACTTATTTTGTGATGGGCAGATCATTCAGAGAAACAGATTGAAAACCACAGCTGTAGTGTTCGTCAAATTTCCAGATCAGCACACTTTTTTCCTCTAGCTGACAAGACAGTAAAGCTCATGTTAGCACACACACACACACATGTGCATAGAATTGTGTGTTTCCAGATGTACAGTCAACTGCTAACACTCTACCTCTCTTAATTGACCAACCACAACATTACACAAACAATTTAACAGCAGAAGAGGCTGATGATAAGTGTTGGCAATTGAACCCAAACCCATACATAGCTGTGAGGAGCTGTTTTTCTATTAATGTGTGTACATCTATAGCATGGCAAAATCTGAACAATACTATAAAAGTATTAAGAAACCATTTTCATGTTTGATAATATTTTGGGGGTATTTTTAGTTTTTTTTTTTTTTTAGTTTTTTTTTTCTTTTTTTCTTCCTTTTTTGTATAGTTTTCTGTTTTCTTGTACAAATATTTGTATAATCTGTGTACATGACAAAAAAAAGAACCACTCTTCAAAAAAAAAAAACATGCATAATTTCTCTTGTACTAATTACATTGTCATGTTTTTTTAGACATTTAAAAATCTTTGCACTTTCAATATAACATTTTTATGTAATTTGAGTCATCTTCCTTTCGTTTTTTATTTCAGTTTTCCTCAGTGAGGCAAAAGTCCAGGGCTTCAGGTATTGCTCAAATTGAATTCTCTCTCCTACATTCTCTGGTCCTCCACATCTCCAGCAGAGCAGTACAGCTCCTCTATGGGCAGTGAGAAGAAGCTGTGCAGAAGCCAGTGGAGTTCAGGCCTAAACTCTCCCACATGATTTCAATCCCATGGCCTACGCCCCACTTGAATTATTCCTTTTTTTTTTCCTTTGTTCTTTTCCAGCTACAAAGTCGCACGCATCCCTTGAACAGCGGGACATGAGAGAAAAATGATACCACCAGCACCCTTCAGTGGTCAGAGAAATTAAGAGCAGGTGTAAGTCTGCAGTAACAGCTCCCCCTATCTACACAGGTCCTCGTGCGCTACCTCACGCTGAGGTTTCCTCTTCTTTATGAGTTTTTGAGACTTGCTGTTTTGCTGCATCTTGTTGGGGTTGCTGTGTGTCCCTTGAGCACTTTTGTTAGCGAGCTGTCGGCTCTGAATAAAACAAAAAAACAAATATGACATTCATATTAAAGTAATGAAACATTAACACTTTACATTTGAATTTAACATCAGTTAATGCATTAGGTATCATTTATTAATCTTATTAGTAATAAGCTACAAAAAAGTAATATTAATAAAAAATAACTTGAAAATACAATTTAAAAAGCTTGAAATGTTAACAAAGATTAATTAATGCTGTAGTATTGCAGATTAATTCATGACACCTAATCAGTTCATTAACCAATGTTAACTAATGCTAAAAAATTGAATATTAATTAATAGTGTTACCAATGAAACAGATACTGAACCATGTGTCTCAATTATAGATATATATAATCAGTCACTTCTAACAGGTTCTTACTTTATTGCCCTTATTAGTGGGGGTGGGCATTGTTGCTGAATGATTTTGTGATCTGTGATTTGACAGATTCCTTTCTGTATTCTCACTGTAAGAGCCCCGCCCACCCAAAGCTTTCGCTGTCTTACAGGGCGTTCCATCAGAGTCCTGCAGAAAGCCAGTCAAAAAAAAAAAAAAAAAACTTTCTATTTTTCTTTGTATTTCACCAATACAGACAGAGTAAAATCATTATGTTGTTGTCGTTTTATGCCAAATAAGCATCTAATGCCATTTCCATGGCAAGAAAGAAGGTAAAATCAGTTTTAAAATAGATCTATATCAATCTATATTAACATTTTTAGGTGTTTCCAAAATGTTGAAAGTGGATTTGCATGGGTATGAAGTACTTACCGCATCACTTGAGCTAGAGGCAGTTGAAGATTGTGATGATGACGATGATGGTGATGAAGGAGAAGAGGGAGAAGGAGAAGAGGAGTTGGATGACACTTTGCTCCGGGACACAGGAGGAAGCCCCACACCATCTTCTGAAAGGTTATTATTACACTCATCAAGTTCCTCAGGCTCAACTAGCAGTGTGACATCATTTGCTATAGAGAAAAAAAAAAAAACGAAAAAAAAAACAAACAAAAAAACAAAAAAAAATGAATATTCAGCTTTCTAGAGTGAGCAATAGATCAAAATGAGCTCAGAAATAATGTCTTACCATTACAGTTGAGGACTGACTCATTGTTGCTCTTCTGACCCCACTGTGCACTGATCCAGTCACGGTACTCTGCTACTTCTTGTGTGACACGGATTATTCTACCTAGAATACTGTTGGGGAAAAGAGAAGACCAATCATGACACCTATCCTGAGTAGATCCTGATTTTACCACACTTTTGTCAAAGATTTGTTTCTACCTCGGACTGTTAATATTTGTTTTTACAATATTGTCAGTTTGCAGTTGTTTTTCTGTCTTTTTTCTCCACATTTCATTGTATGGCATGAGCTGTGGATCTATGCTCAGAAAAAATGTAGGAACAACTAAAACCACAGGTATGCAAAAATACCTGGAAAAAAATATATACTCTGGGGGGCCTTAATGTGTCAAGATGAAATTTTATACATACATGCACAAATATGTTTATGTACATATGAAGAGTTTCGTTGCAAAACGAGATAACGAGTTTTATTTTATTTTTAAAAAATCTTGTTTTTTGGTTGTGCATTCCAATTAATATCAATTCAACTGCAGTTGGTTTGTTTTGATTTAAACCTTCATAACTTAAAAAATACAGCTAAGTAGCACCATAAAACAAAATAATAACATGATAACATAATAATAAACATGTTTTGACAAATGTTAAAAATGGAGTTCTCTCGTTTTGCAACGAAACTCTTCATATGTACATATTGCGTGCATTAAGAAAAAATTCACATGCTTATTGTTGTAAACTAGGCAAAAATAAAGAAGGTCTTCAGAAAATAAATACAAATAAACCATGCAATTATTAGTGAATGAGACCCGTTATCTATGATAAAGATATATCATGTTCCCCCTGGCATAATTCAAGGGAGCTTGAATAATGTGGTCCTAGTGTCTATACTACATATTACATCATGGCTCAAAGTTTCTCCATCAAAACATCATACTAAATATATCTGACATATTGCCCAGCTCTAACAGCTAAGAAAACAAAACACCACATCTCTTACAGTTCTTTTTGTCTCACCTCTCTGACTTGTTGTTGGGGTAGTACTTGGCGATTGGGGATACAGCGTGACTTAAGACAACATAAGCGTAATCAAAAGCCTCTTTCACCTGCATCGCCCCATATGAACTCCGCCCGACATCATTTCCTGTGGCACAGAGACACACAGAAACAAATGATATGAATCAGAACATCTTCACTACAATCTATGATGCCATTTTCATATCAGGTGAACTGTTTAAACTAGTGTGTGTATAAGCGTTTGTATGTGTACCTGGCTGCAATGGATCTTCAATGTAAAGCATAGAGGGTCTGTACCCATCCAGCATGCCTTTCTGCACTTCATCTTTGGCCACGTATGAGCCACCATCTTTGATCCTGATCCCCGTCTTCAGGTAGTTAAAATTCCGTCCGTACAGCTCAAAAAACTCAATCAGCAGTACACCCAGGTTTGAGTTTGAACTACACACGTCCTCTCTATAGTGCAGCTGGGAAATAAAACAGCATTTATAATTGTAATGAAATTGCTGTGTCAGCAAAAAGCCTATAAACAATTTCCTTTAAACAGGTAATTTTCACTTTGAATGTAAATCTGCCGAGGCATATACCTCTGATGACAAAAGCAAGATGATATTCACAAAGAGAAGCATTACATCATTTTGCAGTGCATTTAAAGTTGTATTCTAATGTACAATGCTCTTTAAAAGTTTAAGGGCCAATAAGATTTAAGTCTCTTATCCTCATCAGTTAAAACAGTAATATTGTGAAATATTAAAGTTTAAAGTAAAAAACATTTTTTGTTTTATTTTTCCCCTGCATTGAAAATATTTTGGCTACCAAAATTAATCTTTATCCTGCCAAAAGGTTTATTTGGTTTATTTAATGTGAAGATACCCGCTCTTAGATAGCCGGCTCCCATGAGTGTTTGTGTAAGCTCTCTTTGAAGAGCACCAAAGCTTCTATTTACAATGTGTTTTCCAGCATTGAGCTATGTAGCCAATCACAGACATATCTCTTGAAAGCATCAACACTCAACACAGCTTAAAAAGGCATAGTTTTTGTTAAACACGAGTTTTGCATGCTGGCAAAGTATAAGCATGATAATAAATAAGAGATTCAGTGCACAGCATAGACAGCTTCATTGATTATAATGGCAATGACCTTTGCTCACTTTCTCTCTCTCTCACGTATATATATATATATATATATATATGTGTGTGTGTGTAGCAATCTGGGAAAACCCATCGGATGTCGCAACGTTTTCAGTAAAGTCAAAAAATAGGTTGGATGTCATTTTTTTTGTCAAAATTGGGTTTTCATTACATTATCATTCTATAACATCTTGTCTATCATCTCTAAAAATATCTTTGCAAAATTTGCCTGTTAAGTGCAGAAAAAACAGCGATTTATAGTGGCAAGGCTGTTAAAAAAAAAATAAAAACGGCTATAGCTTTCCCTTTCTTAACACTACAAAGACAGTTCACTTATCAAAATAAACCACATAACATGTAGAATGAAGGTGTATTAATGCAAATTTCCCACCAGTCCTATATAAACTACAGCACACAAATATTTTTTTTTCTAATACAATGTTATTGTGAGAAGGCGGAGCAGAACAATGGAGCTATGAACACACATGTTCTAATTAGGTGTTTATGAGAGGTTGAATTCAAATCAAATACTGCCAAACTGCCCATACTACTTCTGAATAGGATATCTACTTCATAAAATGTATGATAATATGGAAATATATTGTTCACTAAAATAAAGGGAGGCGCCCTTAAATGGAGCTTGGGTGTCATCTAGTGAGAAGGTTTGGTACTGCGCCCAAACAAAATTTTGTTTTATGATCTGTCCTGACATTTTTTATTTCATGAATAAATAGGATAAGTTAATATTACAAGCTGTTTCTTTGCATTTATTTTGGATTTATTTTCGGAACTTATTTTAGGATACTAGTGAGAGAATTTAAATGAATATGTAGAAGTATGTTACCTGTAAGAAGCTGACAGCCATAAGGAACAGACTGTATGATCCGATTCCGCCCGTGAAGACTTCATTCAGCTCCCTTTGCAGTAAAAACTGCTTCAAAACCAGCACCAGGTATGGTAACACAGGATATTGCTGAAACACACACACACACACACACACAAATACACACAAGTAAGAACACGAATCTGTATAAAGTCAAGAATAGGGGAGAGCCAATACGCTGGTCAAATTAGGCCGACTCCTTGTTTTGTTTCAACATGGTTTATAAATTATCATGTGCTCAGGAGGTGCTGGTTAGGTCCCCTACTCGCGTTTTTTTTTTTTTTTTTAAACCATTAATTATAGCCATACAGCATTAGAGTTTAATTGAAAGCATTTAACATTTATTAGGCTTTTAAAAAGCTTTAAAGTGAACTCAAAATCTTCACATAAATCCATTATAACAAATGTCACATTTATCTATGCCCTTCAATATATCAGGGCTCAATTTTTTCTATTGGCCCAGTCAGCAAGGTTCAGATGTTTACCTGCCGTCAAAATGCACAAAACGTTGTTTTTGTTGTTTTAACCTTTGTAAATTATAAATTAAATATAGAAAATTCCTTATTAAAGCTACAAAAGTAATTCAGTCAAGAGCAGTGAGTGATTTTTTTTTTCTTTTGTTCGATTAACATTAATGACAGATTGTAACAGGTTTATTCGGCTGCTGTCACTTTAGAACCTGCCTCACATGACGTAGATCTGACACATATTCCATTTTATCAAAGCTCTTTACTTACATTTAAGTCTTCATATAACTCATTTAAGACTCATTGCTTGTGAGAATACTCAACAAGACGGCATTTTGGCATAATTTTGTGCGTTTTAGTCCATTCAAACTTTGTCTGAAGTTCTCGTTTGTCTTGAATGGTTTAAAAGCATTTGCATGAATAAGAGCGTGATCACGTAACGCTAGCCAAAGGATGATGGGAAAAAACGGATGCTGCGTCAATTGCATTAAATATTTTTAACGTGTTGAAACGGAAAATATTAAATGCATGCACTGACACGTTAATTTTGACAACCCTAATATATACAGACAGACATACATACACATTCGCTTGCACCATCTGCATGATATGGCCTCTGGTGACAATTAGAGATGCACCGATGTATCGGCCAACAATCGGTCGATAAAAGCTATTATTATCACTATCAGCCATCGGCTGATTGTTTAAAAACATTTTTTCCTGAAGATAAACCAAACTATCGGTATCGGTCGTTATCATTCTGAATAATCGGCTATCGGAATCGTCAGAGAATTCAATATCCAGTGACAATCCAGTGTAGTTGGTTCAAATTAGTTTCTAAAACCTAAAAAGTTCCATTCAAAATCAGCATTCCCCATTAATTCAGCAATTAAGTAAGAAGTAGTTAGAAAACCTCCACACTCACCTGTTTGAAGTCCTTAATGAGGTTTGCAGCTTTTACACCACTCTGTACATTAAAGCTGATATCCACTTTTACCTCTGTGTGTGCGTCTGTCAGTTTAATGATGGGGACCTACAGACACACAGAACATTAAAGACAAGCAGGGATCTCTGACAGACGAAAAATCGGCCAACACACGTGTATGAGACAGCAGTGCTCGTACCGTTGCTTTATCCAATACTTTGACAGAGTTTTCATCTGCCACTTGTCTTTTGCGTAGCGCCTCTTCCAGAGTCCAAAGAGGTAAAGTCTCCCAGTTACCAAAAACCACCAAGTCTATATCACTGGTATAAAGAGAGAGAAGACAGAGGAGAGAAAGTTTTAAATAAGAAATAAATACTCCACTAAATGACAAGTCTGTGTATTGATGTTTTAGAACAATTTTGATGGCTTTTAATACATTAAAAACAAATTTATCTAAGGGCACCCAAGTAAAAATGTTAAGAATTTACTGACATCACAACTGTGTACTAAACTGCTTCAGCAACTATAATGTGTGTGTTGGCACAGATTTATTCCACTAAGACACAGTTAAGCAATCCAGATAGTATATTAATGCAGTATGACTGGTGTGAGTGACATGAGATTGGCTATCACAAAAAATGCACACACTCCGGATCACAGGATAAGCAGAGCTAAAATTACAAATCTTAATCCCCTCCATGCAAACACGCAAAAAGTACAAATACACACAAATCTACATGTCATAATATTCTCGTATATTACACAATTACAAAAATTGTTTAACTTTCATTTAACTCAAACCACAAAACAGGTGTACGTGTAAGACCATGCAAGACATCATATGAAAACTGTGCTCAGTGAAAAAATGTAGCAAGAGAATAAAATCAAATCATAACATTACCTTGTAGGTAAATACAATCCTGTGCTGAAGCTGCCAAACACTTGAACCTGCAATCAGAAAAAAGAAAAGAGGTTCAACTTGGTCTTTCCTACAAGAATCCACTTGTGAACCATCAGCCCCAACAGTCACACTGTGTTCATATTTAAAAAAGGAAAAACCTAAACATGCAAATCAGACACAAGTAATTCCCGTGAGACACTCAGTTTTTGTCTGAGTGCACGAGTGTAATTAAATGCAAAAAACACACTAGGACTGAAACTGGTGAGAAAGATGTGACCTCATATAAGACACATGAATATTGTGTTGACAGTTACATGTTATGCAAGCTTATGGGACAATTGTTCTCCATAACTTAAAGGTGTAGTATGCAATATTGACAGCTAGTGGTTGAAATTGGGTATTGCAGTCCATATTCGAAATACTGGAGAGAGTCGTTTCCCCCACCCCTGCCCCCGCCTCCTCAGACTCGACGCTCACACGGGTTGCCAGATTAAGGACACACAACAGGAACGAGAGCAATTGAAAATGGAAGGCGATGAGCCTTACACTGCAAGTTGAAGAGCTGATTTATCTGCATTATTATGCCTCTAGTCATTGAGCTTTTCGGGTCTGTTAGAATCTATGATCTCTGACCCAGTTCATTTGCTGGCTTCCATGGCTACAATACACTGTGATTTCCACCAACTGGCCACCCGGGGTGTTGAAATGTGAGTAAACTGGCAGTGAGCAGGATCACACAGACCAAAACAAAAACATTCCGAAACAGAATGCACATTTCAAAGTGGGATAACTGGCTGTAGGTACTAGGTAGAATTGTTTTTTGAAGACACAAGTATGTGAACTTAAAATGTTTCATAAATATCTGCAAAAAATATATATTTATGCTTTAGTACAGACAAAAAAAATTACATACATCACCTTTAAATAAGTGCAAAATAAATATAAATTTAAAAAATAATAAATACACATTTAAGCCAACCATAAATAATTAAAGACAATAATTTAAAAAGCAGTCAAGTATTAATTCACACAGGGATTTAACAACATGTATGCGGTTCAAAAATAGCAGGTTAAGCCTCTCCTTGCACAGTTAAATACTCAATCTTCTTACACAGACACAGACTATCCATATCCTTTAGGTAATGTTGAGTGAGTGATTGAGAATAATTGATCTTTAGTACTAACCATTAGCCTGTGCAGTGATATCAACTCACAGGAGAAATTAACTTTTTAGCAGCTAGAATGAACAATAAATATGCATTCCCAAATTAAACAAGCAACCAGACTCTGACACTGAGGAAGAGATGCTAATTCTGTTCCTTTAATCTGTAAGCGCAGGAAGACAAACACAGCACCGTGAGATCCAAAATAAACATGCCCCTGAAGACCTCAGAGTCATACTTCGATTCATCTGATAAAATGCATTTTTTCTTTCTTCTTCCAAAACACAAAGGTCAAATCAGACCGTTGACACACTTTGGAATATTATTGAGCAAACAAACAACTTATTTGTTATTTAATATAGATAGATAACAGGCTGAAAAATGAATACATGCATTTAAAAATACATGAGCAACTCTGGAATGTGCTAAAGGGTCACTGTTGATTTAGCTGTGCTTTTCTTTTAGCGGATTCTGTACAGTTTAAACTTATGTTTCTTTTCTTTATTTTACATTCAACACACATTAGGCATATTTCTTTCTCTGTTAGAAAACATCCATAAGCTTTAAAATTCCAGCTGGCTGATAGACCTGACATAATCATCAAACCGAAAGAAAAAAGATGATTAGCGACCGACCAATTCAATATGGCTGGACTGAACAATGCAAACTGAAAAAAATTATATATTTTTAAATATACATGTGAACTGAGAAGAGTATTTCTTCTATTTCTGGTGGGTTCCAGTCACAACTTAGATATGGAGTACCCCAGGGATCTATATTTAGACCTCTGCATGTCAATGACACCGGTGTAACGATGAACTACTGCAAGAACAAATCCACACATGGTGTTTGATATTTAAAAGGTCAACTGGAAAAGTCAAAGCTGGCAAGTGTTTATATTTATGTTTGTATTTATTTATCCTTGACAGGTGCCATATTGATTTTGCCTCATTGTCCAAATATTCAAGAATACTAATTACATAAACCTCAAGAAAACAATCAGTTTAACTAAAAGGTGTGTGTGAATAACACTAACCTCGGCATTGGGCCACAAGTCTTTGATGACTCTCTGGATCCTGGTCACCACCTCCTCCCTCATGTGCTCCTCCTCTGGACGAGGAGAAATGTAGTCATAAAAGTCCTTTATCTCCTCATGCAGCCTGGAGAAAAAGAAAAATATAGTATTACATAATCTAGTTCCTCAAAGAGTGATTGCATTGTTAGCAATAAAGTTCTTTAATGTTTAACACAAATACTAGCTACATTATAGTGATTTATCAGCACAGTATCACAATTAGGTGATGATAAATGTTGAACCTGGTTTCTGATGACCTGAGCTGTTGTCATTCAATAACAATAAAGAAAGAATAAGATGTAACAGCCAATAATATGCATACAAAGGGTTTTCGTTTTACTAGGTTAAATACACCTAAACTAACACAAAAGTCTGGGGTCGCTAAGATTTAAAAAAATGTTTTTGAAAGTCTCTTATGCTCATTGTAAAACAGTTTTACAAATTAAATATTCTTTTTAATATTTTTTTAAAAAGTAATGTATTCATGTGATGGCAAAGATGAAGTTTCAGTAGCCATTACAATAGTCTTAAGTGTCACATGATGCTTTAGAAATCACTCTAAGGCTATGATCAGACTGCCAGTAAAAATAAGATTTTTTTTTTTTGTTATTTCCAGATTTTATCCAGATGGGGTTTTTTTCCCCTAAAACTGATTCAAAACACATTTGGAGGTGGTTTAAAATATGATTCCAATCAGATTTTTACAGATGTGTCTCAATCTGGATGCTCAAATCATATTTCAAATGGCCTTTTGCTTTTACATCACTCTTAACACAACACACAATGGTAATGTTGTCATAACTGGTGATGGAAATGTTGGTATTAATGCTGTGTTTAAAGATTATGTCCAAAGATTTCGCCATTTTCTTGTGAGACGGAAGAGTTCTGCAGGGTGCTTATCTGGAGAGCAAGATGATGCACCTTAATTTTCCTGCATCCATTTTGAAAGCCTCGTCACATTTATGGGTACGCCCATGTCATTACCAAAGCAACCCATGCAGATATGTCTGGACACAAATCTTATTTGATCACAGACAGTCTGCCTAAAAAGATCTGATTCAAGAAAAAAAAAAAAAATCTGATTTGCCTCCAGTCTGAACACAGCCTGAGCCTCACATACTGATTTGGTTCTCAAGAAACATTTCTTATTATTATCAATGTTGAACATTTGTACTATTTAATATTGTTGTGGAAAAAGTGATATATTTTTTCAGGATCCTTTGATAAGTTCAAAGAAACAGAAATTTTTGAAGCAGAAATATTTCGTAACATTACAAATGTTTTTACGGTCACTTTGATCCATTTAATGCATCCGAGCTGAATAAAATGATCAATTTCTATATATATATATATATATATTCATTGAGGTAAGCAGCGAGAATATTGGTTAACATGACTCAGGGTGAGAGAAGAACAGAAGAAAAAAAAAAAAAAAAAAAAAAAAACCCTAGTTACACTAAAGTAAACATTCAAACGCATGTTACTACAGCAGGGAGAGCCAGTGAGGCTTCTGAGTCAAGAAGAGGGTAGCTAGGTGACGCCTCATTATTACACATCTCTATTAAATCTCTAATAAATTCATCATCCTGAATGCTACATTTAAGCAATGGTAGCTGCATCTTTGCATGAGAGAAATACTACATATGCAAGCTGCTAAGAGAAGCAGAATCCATTCACTGAAATAATGTCATTATGGCAAGTTCAATATGTTCAGTAGACGAGAGCGCCAAGGTACCTGCTATCACCTCTCATTCTCTTCCGGTTCTTACTAACACTACTCTTCTGGTGCCAGGTGCCAATCTCGTGACCAGGACTGAATCCACACATGCCTGCCAAACTGGCCTCTGTCCTCGCTCATGTACACATAGCTACTGCTGCAGGTGGTGTCATCATTCTGTCTATTTGCTGAGTCAGCTCGCGTAGGACTTGGGTAATGATTCCAATAGCCCTCCTGTAGCTCAAACATGGCGCTTGCAATGCCAAGGTCATGGGTTCCATTTACAAGAAATGCATGAATTAATTAAACGTGTGCCAAGACACATGCACATTAGCTGGAATGCCCTGTACAAAATACATTTTAGCATGATTTGATTTAAAGAAGCTAAATTTATGATACCACTGTTGATTGGTAATTTAGGACTGTCAAAAGTAAAGTCTATCAGGAGATATATTAGGGATCCACTGATAGACGTCTGCTTTCAAACATTCCCATGTGTATCTGAGTAAAGTGTTTTGAAGCGTTGATCACTGTATCCAATCACAGACATATCTGTTGAGCGTGTGAGCACAGTTGCCATTCGGAGGTTTTTAAGAATCTGCTTAACAGTGTTCAAAATGCTAGGGGGAAATGCTGGTATCGTCACGTTTTTAAAATTCCTGTACCGACTTGGTACAGAAGTTGGTATTTTTGACAACTCTAGTTATTTCTACATTTGCTAACTGCTAGAGTGGCCTAACATTAAATATACTGTTCTTTCAACAATTCAGTGCCTCCTCCACATTTGACCGCAAGTGAATGTTGGTGGGCCACATTTAATTTGTCACATCTTCAGCTTGTGCAAAAAAAGGCGTTCAGATAAACTTAATCCCAGCATCCCTTACGTTCGACCACAGCTGGCAAATTAAAGCTCTCACTCTAAAGTGTATGAGAATCAAAAGGCTTCCCCACGTCATCTGCTCAGACATTTTAAAAATTGAAAGGATAGGTGAGAAACAGATCACACCCTGAAGAACAATTTGCACTCTGGGAATCCTAGGCATGTTATTACTTAAGAATGAGACTCACTCATTAAAAACGCTGAGAATTATTCAAAAACTATGCACTGATTTCCATTTCAAATGAAAGAATTGGTTATGTGAAGGTAAAGGTGCTTGTCTGAGTGGAAACAGAGTTTTATCTCAAGGAAGGTCTTAGTAGCTCCGGTCACCCAAGTTGCACAAACAAGTCATGCAAAGCTTTGAGCATAAACACCAACACAGACACACTTAGGTCTCTTGGGGTCCGATCGGTGGCTAAACGCATTTGTCTGACCGTGATGGTGAAACAAAACTGCATGATAAAGTTCTGCCCTGGGCATGACGCTCTGCAGAGGCAGTTTGACAGCATTCATCAGGGCCGGCAACCACTGCAACACGAACTCGCCCACTGCAGACACACACTTATGACTCCACAGACACAGGCCACTGGGTTTGTGTGATGAGACAAAGGGTGGCCCAAAAATCATCATACTTACAAACCAACAAACGCACACAAAAAAATGAAAAAAAAAAAAAAAAAAAAAAAATCAATCAAATTTTACACTAAAACAGAATATGCATAACATACATGCAAAAAAAACAAAGGTTTTTCACTGGCCCATATAAAGGGGTTGAACAATGAAACTGAAACATTGGCCCATATAGTGTTTTATGCCTATGCACAGCCTGGTGGCCAATCACCGATTTTACATTCTATCAGTAAGAGGAGAGTGTGAAGGTTGAATTAGCAGAGCAATAGCACAGCTGTACATAAAATATTGCCATCCACACAACATAATGGGAGACATATCAAAGTTCATAAAAGGACAAATTGTTGATGTGCCTCTTACTGGCTCATCTGTGACCAGGACAGCAAGTCTTTGTGGTGTATCGAGAGCTATAGTATCCATGGTAATGTCAGCATACCTCCACATAGGACGAACCACATCCAACAGGAGTAGCTGTCGACGCAAGAGGAAACTGTTTAAACAGGATATCCAGTGTACTAACTCAGATTGTATCCAAAAAATCTGGCCAACGCCTGTTTTCTCCAAAACTGTTTGTCGGGAACACCACAGATTCAATATTCATGGTCAGGCTGCTATAGCCAAATCTTTGGTCACTTGTGCCAATGCCAAATGTTGCTTTAATTGGTGCTGCTAATTGTCCACAGCCCAAGATTTGCACTATGTAAAACATGTATTGTTTTCTGACAAGTCCACCTTGCTGTTTTTCCCACATTCGTGGGATTTACGTGTGGAGAATCCTCAAAGAGACTTAACACCTGGACTGTTGTGCACCCAGAGTGATGCACAAGGGTAGATCATTCATGGTTTGGGCTGCAATAATCACTGCATTCCCTACTATGCTTGATAGGGTCTGAATGACTCCTTGATCTCAACACATCTGCTGTTACAAAACACAAATGGACAAGAGTGAGCAGAAGCAGACAAACCAAGACTTATTAATTCTAAAACAAGACGAGGAGTTGAAAACAATTGAAAGCACTCTATCTAACTGGAGTTAAATAATTCCCAGCAGGCTGTTTAACAGTTCAAAAAGCACATTTGACCACAAAGCCGTCCACCCTGACTATGAGAAACTGATTACACACAGAGTCTGAGTTTCATTTCACAGAAAAAGCTGTTCAGATCAGTTTCAATTCTCCAGAGCAGCCTGTTGTGTCATCCAATCGTGCACAAGCAGAATGCAGTTTACTCTCAGGTGTCAGCCAACCAGAGAGCAGACTCTGTCGCTATAGGAAACCCTTCACTGTGAGGCCATTCAACACAAAACAATTTTCACTGCTTCTGTTGTGGGTTGACTGACTCACATGACACACATAAATAACAGCTCACACAATCATCCTTATTTATTTGAGTAAATACATTTTAAAAGCCCCATATAATATCTCGTTGTTGTCTTTATTTTAAACATGTCATTGACTGAATCCAAATGATTAAAGTTGGCACGAATTGGGAAAAACAAAAACAAAAAACATTTTTTTCTAAATGCATGTTTATTGATCAAATTGTGAACAATTTTGTGCTGGTTTTATTTATTTAAAAACATTTTGACCTCATAACTGGACCTTTCAGTGAAAACGACAGACTTCTGTTCAGTAACATATGCCAGACTTCAATAGTTTAGTCTGTTTAAACTCCGCCTCTTTAAGCTCACATTCATCAGCCTTCAATTTTGAGTGCATGATTTTGATGTGTGTTTGTTGAGTGACAATGACTCTTTGTGGTAAAATAAGACTTGTCAGAGCCAACAGATGACCAAAATAGTGAATACAGTCATCACCAATATGACAGAGACAACAACTGCTGTTATTAGTCTTTTCTTTCTGGAGATCACCTAAAGAAATTCTCAGGGCCTGAAATTCACATTTGAAAATGGGGGGAACTCCCCGTTTAGGGTGGGGGTTGCACTTGTGACACAAATACATATATGTGCATGACACAATCAGATGCAATACTCTTGGTAAATGATTTATTACAAAACTGACTTTTACTTAAATAGGTAGTTTAAGGGCACAGATCATCAAAGTTACAAAGCCCGTTTAAAAGTTTGAGGAAAGAAATCACAGAGTACAGTTTTTGGATACTCTACCCACATCTGCCGATGGAAAAGAAAACTTTCAAAAGGAGAGGGGAAAAAAAACTTTCCTTGGCCATGCAATGTATCTCATAAGTGTTTCAGTGGCAGCAAATTGAGTCATACTTATAAAGAAAGGCTGATGAGATTAATAATCTGCCCTCTACATCCTATTTTGTTCTTATGGCTCTGCAATAACACCCAAAAGTTACCTCACCAAAATGTTATCTTTCCCATTTCTATTTTGAGATCATGTCAACTTGACCAATTTTGATTTGAGCCAAACAAACAGCACTTACCGTGTAAAACATACAGATGGTTGCAGATGCAAAACATTGCCTTATTTTTACCGAAGCTCCATGTTAAACTCTCATCTAGAGGTGTAATCAACACTATCATGAATCAGTAACATTCAAGCTATTACAGGATAGGGGTGGAGGATAAATTGGTGTCAATTATCCTTCAATCAACTTAGACGATGCTTTTGGGAAACGCTACCCTGGACAAGCCACACTATATCCAAGTTATGTTATTGCTATATTATTATTATATAATATTGTTATATTACTTATTGCACATAACAGGATGTTGTTGGTTAGAACTATTATTTTATTATAGTTATTCAGAATATGCTGAAGTCACATTTCTTTTCCTGCTGGTTCTTTGCAATGCTGGGATATGCTGGCAAATGTAACCTTCCAGTTGACTTGCCAAATCACTTCCATTTGTTTTATTAATAAAAGACTGGAAGTAATTCATTATGGATCATTACAAATACTTTGCTTTAAAAGTACCAAGTTACACAGTGGCAAAAAAAGAAAATCTGTATAGAAAAAAAAGATGCATCGATAATCATTTTCTAATCGCATCGCAGGCCACTGAATCGTAATCAAATCGAATCGTGATGTGTCCAGAGATTCCCACCCCCATTACATAATAGGTATGTTCGACATCGGCTGGATATAACTGATCGGCAAGAGTTGCCGCTTGCAGTTGAAGATAAGCTACAAACGGAGTCGTGAAGTCAGACACTTTCTGCTTCCCGTAGTGACACTCGCACTGTTTACATACTTTATCACAGATGAAGTGAATTAAACGCAATATCTGTCCAATACACAGATGCTTCAGAGACGTTTGTACAAGAATGAAGTTCAACATAAGCATGTACTATTAAAATATCATCAAAATGGGGTCTATGTATTTAAATCAGTTTTATTTTGATAAACATGACACTATAACATTACAACAACATGAAAAGAGCTTTTACGGTTATAAAACACAGATTTGTGTGCATTAGTGTAACTGAAGGTGTCAGAATAAGCACGAAACACACGTGATTGTTGTCATGCGGTGAACCCAACTGTGTCATCATCAGAGCTCATGCAGCTGCTCTGGAGAAGCTGCACCGGCTGAGTCAGCCGACTGCTCTTGAATCGCTCACACTGTACTTTAATACATGCGTCACAGTGACATGGCTTCAGCGCTGTCTCAAGTCGGAACAAAAATTCTGACCGGAATGCACTGTTTCAAGTCAGACACCGATCGGTCTGTGCAGCGCTGCATGAAGTCGAACACACCTAATTTCAAAGTGTACCCACCCAACTCTGACTAAAGTCTGACCAAAACCTTCCTGGTACATTCAATGGGGCAAAACATAAACAAGTGTCAATTTCATGTTGCTAGGCAGAGCATGGCCTGGTGTCAGTTGAGCAAGTAGTCAGTCTGTTGCTTTGCAGCCTCAATGCTCAGCAGACCATGACAAAAAACATTCAAACTAAACCTGATCACACATGTTAAACGCAGTCAGTCATTTGCTAAAAGATCAGTTCCTCTCACAATTTGATCCTCTATGTCTGGTGTATAAAGATGAAGTATTTAATCCAAATTAGCCTGTAGTTACAATGGCAAAACTCAGTTCTAACAATTCAGTTCACAGGAATGATGTGAATGATTTTTCACATGTACAGTAACTGTCAGACTCAACTGAGCATTGTGTATAGAGACATCTTTCTAGTAAAACAACAACAACAAAAAAAACTAAAAGAACATACAGTGATGAGTGGCACATAATACAAAAAACATCTTTCTTATTAGGGAGAGTTGCATGTGTTTGAATATGCTTTACATATTGAAGGTTAGTATTACAAATACTGGTTTCATTTTAATAGTTTCAACAACCTTCAACAAACCTTATATTTGAAGCAAGCAAATTTGGAATTAAAAATGTTCTGCATTTGCTGCCATATTCAGGAAAAGAACAGAAGAATAACCAGTACAATATAGTGATTTATAATATATTTTAAGATCAATGGGAGTCACATTTCATTTGTAAATGATTTGCCATCAACAAATATACATTCATTGTTCCGGTCTTGCCATGCTGCACTTTTATCATTAAAGGGATAGTCTGATTCTGTCATCATTTACTCTTGGCATTCCAATACTATATGACTTCCTTATTTCTGTGGAACATAAAATAAGACTTCTTTCTGAAGAATGCTGCTAACCCAACAGTTTGTCACCATTGACATCCAGTTGTATGGACAAAAAAAAACAACAAAAAAAAACACTGAGATGTTCCTCAAGATACCTTTGCATTCTACAGAAGAAAAATTCATACAGGTTTTAAACGACCCGGGTGAGTAAATGACAATTTTAATTTCTCTGTGAACTAACCCTTTAAGGGGAAGGGACTGCAGCAGGTAAGCATTTGATCTGGTATGATTAAAATGAATAAAAGTTTACCAACAGCAAAGCGTTTCTTAAGTTTCAAATGTCAATGCAGATTGCACTGGTCAAAAAAAAAAAAAAAAAAGAGCAACACATTCTGACATCACCCGTTCATCCTGACCACCCTGGGAAAGTGCCCTTGTGACGAGGATGAATTCTTGCTGAATGGTCTAATCGTGTTCGAGACTGTCTGGGACAGTCATTCCTCTAGCACATGACACCAAAGACTATAGATATACAAATGGTGCACTCCCATTTCTTATGAATGGTAGCATCTGCAACGCGCAATACAGAATACATCCCGCCTTCTAAATAAAAGTCATTGCATCAATGCAGGTACCGTTAAAAGCTCAGGTTCCCATAGAAACCCGGGACTTGTGTTTAGGAATGCACATGCGCATTGGCTGGTCTTGCATGAAAACAAAAGATTTTGTTACTGAATGATATAAAATGTTATTTATTCGTGAGTTTGGCAAGCAGTTTGAGATTTCAGGATTCCTCCATTTAAATAAATAGGACTGGATGCCCAAAATAGCTGCCCAGAGGCGTTGCAAATATGGCCGCCAAGAGAACAGACTTTCCTTGAAAGGGACTTTGATGACTCTCACAACTCCAAATCCTTCTGCTAGTGACAGAATCGGTAAAAGACCGAACGCCCCTCTCAGGGAAGCCCCATGTGATGGCACTGAAGGATGGTTTTCTATTACATTTTGCCCCCTTCAACCAACTTGCAAGCAATGCCTCTGTCATGCCCCATAGTGACGGGTTAACCTAATGACAGTGATAGATGAATATGTCTGAACTCAAATGCACATAGCAAAGCTATAATAGGAAAAGCATCAGCCAGAAGGAACCTTGCTTGACATTTTGTAATAAATAAAACAAACTACAGTATAATTCTTACTAAAACTTGCATTCAGTGATAATCCTTATGAAAAGGTGATATAATTCCCAATTCTTTAAAGTTTTAACATGATCAAAAACTATTCAAAGACATGAAGTCAGGCCACCATCTGTGTAGCAACAGCTACTGAATACAAATCAGCGTCTTTGTGGCAGAAAATATACCCTTTGCATCGATTCGATACTCTTCAAGAAGAGACCAGTGCTGAATTCATCCTACACTTGAAAGAAAGGAGGGGAGAAAAAAAAAAAAAACACGTTCAGAAGACCGAACATAAAAAATTCAGCAGCAGCACAGCTGTGCGTGGAGAGAGGATTTCCCCTCTCCTCTCACTGCAGCATAGCTGTCAGGCAGATGAAAGGAACTCGGCTCACTCTGATTGGCTAGAAGCACTGTGACATCACAGAGATGGGGATCGTATGTCAGCTGGGAGGGGGAGCATTTGTTTTGGGTAGAACAGGGAAGGAACTTGCTCAACACACAGAAAATATAAACACAGAAAAATCTCTCCACAGTCCACACCGATTAATACACACCCATAAAACCATCTGTCTCTCTTCTCACACCTCCGAACAGAACAGCTAAAGGATTATAGTGGGAAATTATCCTCCAGCTAACACATGTACAAAATATTTCTATGATGCAAGTTAGAAATATTCTGCGCTGTAGGAACGAATCACATTTCACATCCCAGTTTTTTTTTAAACCCCACAACAACTTATCCCTCTACAGAATGAGATTAAAATCGTATAAATCCTGTAAGATGGAGCAGACAGGAGTTTACTCATATAAGAAATGGAAAAACAGTGAGAGGGGATCAGGTGAGAAGGTCTGTAAGGTGAAGACTAGAGTATTAGAGTAATCACAAAGGAATGCACTTATGCAAACACTCTGCTAACATTACTATAAATGAGGATAAGGCTTGTTGGCTGTACTTTGCTCTGGGCTCCACAAGCTGCTGCACATATCACAAAGTAGGGCTATCTGCACTTTAAAAACCTACCAAACCACAACCACACCCACTACACCCAATTCTAACACTACATAACCAGAATACACAATCCAGCACTACTTCCACATGCTTTGTTCAAAATGGTACCTCATACAATTTGACAATCGACCTCTCTGGCACGCAGGAAGATGTACTTATGGACATTTAATGCTCTTAATAAAGTACTGCCATTAATTTTTTGGTTCAGAGAAAATGCGGTTTGAGAGCATGTTGTTGATTTAATTTTCATCAGTTCACACAGGGATAGTTCTCCAAAAATTAAAGTTCTGTCATCATATACTTCCATTCATCTTGAGAACACAAATGAAGATATTTTTAATTTACTTGCCTCATTTTTATCCACCTATGTAAAGTAACCATGGTTCAAAGTATCCATCCACGTACTCTAGTGGCCTACTCTATGTATGTGTGCTGATGAATGTTCATATAGGAATAAAGGCCTAAATGAAATGTTCACCATAAAGTGATCGTATCTCTTCAAAATGTCCTTTGGATTCAATTGTTAAATTCATATAGATTACTTTTATGATTTCATTTTGCACTTTTTGAAGAGTGAAAATTTGGTTCTGTGGACTATTGCGGATGGACAAAAATGATGAGAGAATATCAAAAATATGTTTTTTGGGACATGATTTGGGACAACATGAGGATAAGCAAATGGCAAAAAATGTAATTTTTGGTTGAACTATTTCCTATCAAAAACAGTTGCAGCAATCCTAGTAATGACAGCAATAAAAACATGGAAAGAAGTCAATCATCATGATGACTTATGATCACTGAGTAACCAAAGTATGAAGTGCAAGGTGTAGATTATGGACTGACTGAATGACTAGGAGGAAGATAAGAATTAATAGAGGCAGTACCTACAGTACAGCAACTTTATGTAATACAGATCTGGAGGTTTCCATTTGAGATTTTGTCTGAATAAAACCCTGTGAGAAAGGGAAAAGATCCACCGAGATATGTAATAGTCCATAATGGCCAATAAATAAGCCTAGTTCAGCCATTTTAGTTCTATTCTTCTATAATTACATTATAATTATAATTTTTTTCCACAAAAAATTACCATGGCAACAATTATTTCCAAAACACCAAGTGTTACTAGTGTAAAACATAACTAATTATAGCATATCCTTCAAACTGTGTAAGATGTAAAACTGACACAAAGTAACAACAGTTTTATTGTTTGTAGTAACAATGGCATTATGACAGAAACCATACATTTATGTAGGCTCTTGACAGTCAGATAAAGGGATAGTTCACCCAAAAAATGAAAATTCTGCCATCATTTAATCATCCTCATGTCACTCCAAACGTGTATGTCTGTCTAATGCAGAACATAAGAGAACAGAAGATATAGGAGAAGAAAGAACCTAACAGATGTTTAAAAGGACGAAAAGGTGAATAAATAATGACCTAAGTTCCGTTTTTGGGTGAAATCCCACTTTAAGCCTAAGTGGACTTTGAGAGAGTTTGTGTTACTTGTAATTTTACAAGTATTCGGGCACTAGAGAAACGTCAGGGGAGCAGCTGACAAGCCAGCGCAGGACATTTCAAATGCAAGGAAAGGATTGCAAGGATACTCTAGACATGCCAAATATGGTGAGAAAACGACTCGGATGTCGAACCACTGCTAAACCTGCGAGAACCTGCTAGTTATTTTTGTAAATGGACGGTCGCAGGTCCAACATCGAGCTGTTATTCAGGTCATGACATGTTTAATGTGCACTGAACAACCCTCAGTTTAGTGACAGACGTGTAGGCCAGCTCCTGAAACCGAGCAAACAAACGGGCCCTGCTCCGAGGTTATCATACACCCACACATATAAAGTTCATATCTGCACTCACCCCACGACGCCGTCCGGATAGTTTCTGCTCTTCCACGGTGTGCCCGTGTAGACGTCCTCCACCCCATCAGTCAGCAGCAGACTCCTGTTAAAGCCAAAGGTGCTCGCCTTGTTGTCTCTCTTCCTTTTGCTTGGCAACTCCGTTCCCACTCCTGCGACCCCACTGCCAACCACTTGCCCCCCTCCGCCGACACCCCTGCCCGCCCTACTGCTGCTATTATTGTTATTGGTTTCCAGCGAGATAAAGTCTTGTTGTTCGGAGACCTCGCTGTCAGGTTTGGATCCAGACATCCCCTGATGATCCTTGGTCTTTCCGCTGTTGTCGGCCGCGTTGCTCGACGCACCGTCCCCGCCGCTGCTGCCGCCGCTCGTCAGTTTGGCGCTTGATGTGTTGCAGTTGTTGTTAAAGTAGAGGTTTCCCAGTGTCTGTGTCGTTTCCCAGATGTGCATCCACAGGTTGTTGGCGGGTCCGCGCTGTTCTGGCTGAAACCAGGCGATTCTAGGATCCATCAAACGCTGAGCTGCTGCAGGCACACTTGCCCCCAGAGCAGAGCCAGGCTCGGTTCGCTTAACCCACTAACGGGAACACACACTCGCCCTGGACAGCAACTAAAATATCCTGTGCGGGTCCATCAACGTCTCTCGGGACAGGAATACACCAGTGTAAACGGATTGTAAAAAGACGTTCTACTTAAAAAACGGCAACCGTCAAACTTCAGAGCACGAGGAATGGAGAAACGTGAGTGTCGTCTGTGTCACTGCCTCTGACCCGTTTCTATCTGAGATCGTGTGTCTCAATGGCGGACAGAACGCGGACTGCGCATGCTCGACCAGGCGCGAGCGAGCGAGCTAGCGTCGGGGACGCGCTGACTCCGAGTGTTACGCAAGAGCGCACGTTACAGCTTGTGTTACGTAACAGCAGCAGGTTTGATACATTGTAGTACGAACCTCTCGCTTGTGTCATGTTACAAACGTACCCTGTAAAGGGTGGCGCTAATCCAATGAGCCCTATATCTAGTGCGTGGGGTCTCACTGTTATCTTATAATTGGATTATTTTGTAATGCACTAACAGAAATTAGATTACTAGGGAACACAGTCCGCGAATAGAATATAAACAACAGTATTATTACTGTGGGACAGGTTCGACCAGTGTTTCTTTTTACCACTTAAAGGGACAGTGCAAAAAAATTAATTAAACGAACAAATATACAATGGCCATAAATTGTTGTTTCAAATCTGTACTTTTTTTTTCTTCAATGAAATGGAAAAGATATTTGGCAGAATATTATTAACAGACAGCCTTTATTCACTATTCACTTTCATTCCATCATTTTCCATAAAATGAAAGTGAATGGTGACTGAGACAATCATACAGTATCATAATTACTGAGAATTTTTTTTTTTATATATACTTTGTTTTTGTTTCTTCAATCAGAAATGCAAATTTTAAAATGATGCAGGCATCACTAACTAAGCATACTAATGATATATCATGTCAAAAAGTTTCAAATAACCAAACATCTAGAAGACAATGTTTCTTTCTCTCTAGACAGGTTTATGAGGGATCTTAAACAACTCGTAAACATCTGATAATCTACTTATGCTGTGAGCCATAAAACACTACATATAAAAGGGTTCTGTTGTTCTCAAATGGACTGGGTGAGAGGGGAAACTCAGCAAAATAGCAATGCTTATAAAGTAACCCGTGGGCACTGATCCATCATCATTGACAGATTCTCTCACTCTGAGCAGGTATTACCAGAAGTTAAAAAAACAAACAAGGGGTTAAGGGGCATTTGACATAGGACTGGATGACATTGTTTTACTCACACTTTTCAGCTTAATATAAATGCTGGAATTGGACAGCCAAGGGAGTGTACATTATAAGTCAAAGACACACCACTGATTCATCTTAAATTTTCAACAACACAACAAGAGACCATTATGATATTTGATGCTTTAATGAAAGCACATATGTTTGGTTTTACAAACATATTTTTTTTATCTTAATCTCTTCACATAAACACTCTCACATAAAAACAAAACCAAAAGAAAACCATAAAGTATAGACAGAAAATGCTAAATAAAACAAGGTGAGCGATTTACAGAGAATTTGTACCACTGATCTCTGAAACCTCATTTTTTCTGCTGGTTCTCCAAGTAGCCGATGAATCTCTTAAGGTTGATCCTTATGTTGTCCAGAACACACAGCTGATCAGGGCTGTATTTTCCTTTGCCTTCTTTTCGCAGCTATGAGGGAACAAAAGGCCAAACTGTGAAAAGCCTGCCATCTAAAGGCATAAAAACATACTAGAATAAAGAGATCCAGCAATGGCTATGCTACGAATGGTCAGACTGTGAAATGATAAAAGCAGCTGAAAAAGTACTTTACAGTTTTATAGTGGAACTTTTAAGATCAGCCAACAGAGACAGATTTCAGTACTCCTTTCTGTGGACAGTCTTTGTGAGGCTGAGATGCTGCTTATGCAACAGATCTCAATATCAGAGAACAGACAACAGAAATATTGTTCTTGAATCTTAAAGGATTAGTTCACTTCTGAATTAAAGTTTCCTGATAATTTACTCACCACCATGTCATCCAAGATGTTTGAAAAGAAATAAAGGTTTTTGAGGAAAACATTCCATGCATTTCAGTGCAGCTTCAAAGGGCTCTACATGATCCAGGCCGAGGAATAAGTGAAAATTATATACTTTTTAACCACAAATGCTCATCTTGCACTGCTCTGCGATGCGCCACACATTACGCAATCACGTTGGAAAGGTCATGCGTGATGTAGGAGGAAGACAAAAAACTCCATCTCATTTTCTCCTCCAACTTCAAAATCATCCGACATTGTTGTTTTACCTTTTTCTGTAAAAGGCGGTCTTTGCACGTTCGCTTAGTAGACATCGGATTGGTACTTCCGCCTACGTCACGTGATACCTTTTCAAAGTGATAACGTAATGCATGGCGCATCGCAGAGCTAGTGCAAGATTTGTGATTAAAAAGTACATCAATTTTTATTTTTTTTAGAAAATGACCAATCATTTCACTAGAAAAGACCGTTATTCCTCGTCTGGGATTGTGTAGAGCGCTTTGAAGCTGCAATTTTGACCTTCAACCCGGTGAACCCTACTGAAGTCCACTATATGGAGAAAAATCCTGGAATGTTTTCCTCAAAAACCTTAATTTCTTTTTGACTGAAGAAAAAAAGACAAACATCTTGGATGACATGGGGATGAGTAAATTATCAGGAAATTTGAATTCTGAAGCGAACTAATCCTTTAAGCTCAAGGCTGACCATGAATTTGGAGGTGTGAGATTCGTCTGATTTAATATTACTGCTCAAGTGTGCGAACATAAATCCGTTTGTATCTTTTAAGTATTATTTCTTGTTGGCTTTAAACAAACCTTGGCCCTAAACCCTGGCTGAAGGGCTTTGAGAGATGAAAGCAGGTTAATATTTTTTCCAGCTTTCTCTGCTTCATCACCATCAGCAAACACATCGAAAAGGGCATCCAGCGCTTCACCACACACCACCAGGTTTGTGTCCTTCGTTGCGACATTCAGTAATGCATTTCCAATCAGCTGCAAAAAAAAAGATAAGGGTGGCTGTACAACTGACCAGAGCAATGACAAATATACTGCAAAAACTTGATCAGTGATTAACTTAATAAAAGATAGGCAAACAGGCATATTTTATCATACAATTCATTTATAAATCAAAATATTTTTGTCATAAAAAATACTGTAGAATGTAGTCATCTGTAATTTAGTCAAATAAGACTGCATTTCATTGTATTTATTCTAATAATCTAATTCTAATAATAAATAAAAGGTCTAATAATTAAAATATTATAAAATGAACAACAAAATACATTTTTAATAATTCTTTTTAACCTAAAAATGGGGTAATAATTTCTTAATGTTATATTTTCTGTGGGCATAATAATGGCAATACAGACTACAAACATGACTAATGTTACTCTAATAATTCTACCACAATCAGTATTACCCGTAGAGTGTCTTCTGTGTTTTTCTCTTTGGCAAGAGAACTTCCTGTGATACCGAGAATGGCCAGAGCGTTAACTCTCACACTGACCAGCTCACAGCTGGTGGCAACCTCACAAAAACTCATTAGCTGGTGTGGAGACATACACTGCAGGATACAGCACATTAAAAACACACACAGTTAAAAAAAATACCAGGTAAATCTTGAAATAATGTTCCACTAAAGCATAAAAATTGCGTAAAAGCATAAAAATGAATGTGGTTATCACCTGAGGGATGTTTTTGGTAGCCATGATCTGTAGAAGAGAGCGAAGAGCACTGGTCACAGCCTCCAGGAACTCCTCATCCTTTAATACCTCTAGAAATTAATTCAGAATTGTAGAAATCACAATTTGACAATCACAAGTATTTTGGTCAATACTGAGATCACAATTACTTAACACCATTACATACTGACTTTGGAAACAAATAAATAAGATCAACTATGTAACTATGTTGCTCTTTCATAGTGAAGTGCAAAATATTTATTCTAACTTATTTTGATATAATTATTTTTATTTATTATCTTTATATAGTTAAGTAATGTGTGACAGAAATATGCAGCTGTAAAGGAAGTGCGCTGGATTTATAATAAGACAAAAGGAAAAAAAAGGAAATGTGGCACAATAATTTTATAACTATTTGTTTTGATTATCCAAATTGTAATTGAAAATAAAATGTCATTAATCTCCCAGCAATTAATCACCTGCTGAGCTGAAGACCAATGAGGAAAGGTGCAGAGCCACGGCCTGTAGCCCTGAAGCACCACCGAGAGACTCTGTATCCATAGAGGAAAGGATATTATGGAGACACGTCAGTGCCCGACACTGCACCCGGTGCATCCTAGAAGAAACAAAAGCTCAAGAGTATAAGTTCTGGGTTTCCATAGCTTCGAATCACACCATAACCATGATGTATGTTTTTCTTACTTTTTCAAGAGGCATTTCCAGAAAGGGTTCTTGCTACAGAGCTCAAGGGCCACGGCACTGGGGAACTCTGCCTTCTTTAAGACCTGAAAGCAAATCAGACAATGAAGTGAATACAGTATACACAGCTAAGATACAGGAACAGTGTGTTATACTCAATACGTACTCTGGTATTATTTGTATATTATACAAATAGTGTTGTGCCTTCTTTGACGGTTCTTTGAGTATTTCAAGGGGTCATATCATAGACTTATGAATTTTCTCCCAAGGTCCACTTATAAAGTTACATTAATAAAGCTTATTCACCAAGAGCAGTCATAGTTGTATATGACAAATTTTCACCTCTCACCATTAGAATTAAATGTGCAGTTTTTTCTCATTTCTATTTTATTAGATACCACTATTATTTATGGCAATTTCATGGTACTCCAGATAATCCACTTCTATCCTCATCATATATTAAAACTCATTATATAAACTAGTGTGCTTTCTTTTGGTAAGATCATGATTTCCAAAAAATTAAATAATGTAAAAAAAAAAAGTAGACTAAACTAAACTGCAGTACATTTCAAAAGTTTGGGATCGGTAAGATTTTTTGGTCACATTTTATATTAGGTGGCCTTAACTACTATGTACTTGCATCAAAAAATAAGTACAATGGACTTATTGTGTTTTTGTTTTATTGCAAAACACTTTTGCTGCTATTGAGGTGGGATACGGGTAAGGTTAGGGATAGGTTTGGTGGTTTGGGTAGGTTTAAGGGTGTGAGGGATCAGTCAACACTGTAGATGTAATTACAGAAATTAATTACAGATCTAATTACATGCAGGTATTTATTAAAATATAAGTACAATGTAAAAACATGTATGTACACAATAACTGCATTGTATTAAAGGTGCCCTAGAATCAAAATTTGAATTTACCTCGGCATAGTTGAACAACAAGAGTTCAGTACATGGAAAAGACACACACTGAGTTTCAAACTCCATTGTTTCCTCCTTCTTATATAAATCTCATTTGTTTAAAAGACCTCCAAGGAACAGGTGAATCTCAACATAACACCGACTGTTACGTAACAGTCGGGGTGTACGCCCCCAATATTTGCATATGCCAGCTCATGTTCCCAACATTATGAAAGGCATTACACAAGGGCAGCCAGTAACATCTGGATCTGTGCACAGGTGAATCATCAGACTAGGTAAGCAAGCAATAACAGCAAAAAATGGCAGATGGAGTGATAATAACTGACATGATCCATGATATCATGATATTTTTAGTGATATTTGTAAATTGTCTTTCTAAATGTTTTGTTAGCATGTTGCTAATGTAGACTACTGTTGGTTAAAGTTACCATAGTTTATTATTGTATTCACGGAGACAAGAGCAGCCCCTGAATCGGTGCATAGTTAATGATGCCCCAAAATAGGCAGTTAAAAAAATTAATTTAAAAAAATCTATGGGGTATTTTGAGCTGAAACTTCAAATACACATTCAGGAGACACCTTAGACTTATATTACATCTTGTAAAAAAACGTTTGATGGCACCTTTAATTGATTAGTTTAAATGTTAGTATATAGTAGTTAAAGACACCTAATATAAAGTGTTTAATGTTTTTTAATAAAAGAAGTCTCTGATATACTAAGGCTGCATTTATTTGATCAAATATACAGCAAAATATTACTATAATTTAAAATAATATATTTAATACATTTTCACATTTAATTTATTTATTCCTGTGATGGCAAAGCTAAATTTTCAGCAGCCGTGTGGAAACCATGATCAATTTTTCAGTATCTTTGATGAAAAGGAGGTTGAAAAGAACCCTTTTTTTATTTGAAATAGAAATATTTTATAACATTATAAATGTCTTTACTGACAATTTTGATCAATTTAACCCATCCTCAAAAAAAAGTATGAATTTCTTTAATAAGTAATAATAATCACATGTAAACCCTTCATAAGGTCTAAACGGTGTCCTCAATTCACTATCAAGCCACAGTGCTTGCAATTTAGCTTGTTTTACAAATATCCCAAAGTAGCCTGGAATACAGCATGTGAGGTTTGTGTCCTCCCAACTGGACCAGAAGAGTCTGTAACATCAGAGTTAGACAAAAAAATACCATGTCATTGTATGTTTTGCAGACTAAGTAATAATGTGCTACCTGTTGAGGTATGCTGTGGTTGAGCAGGATCGTGTGAAGTTCAGCAGACAGACAAAGAGGAGAGAACAGGCTGGAATTAGTGTCTGACATCCCATCAGCACACATCTCGCTCTCATCACTGCTGGACATCTCCTCCCACTCATCATCTGAGGGCTCTACATACATACATACACACACACACACACAGTCAATATCCTGTCACATTATCCTCTGCCTCGTTTTCCATGACACAAACACAAAAATCATTCCTCTAATTTAACACATTAGCACATAAAATTCTGTGCAGGATTTATAATATTCAAGTCTTCCCTCAAGTACCTGCTTGTCTATAAACGCACATACACTCACCATCGGAGCAGCACATGTTGACGATGATTTCCAGGGATGTCTGCTGTGCTGAGAGCAGTGCTTTGGCCTCTCGCAACTCCAGTCTGTCTCTCTAAAAACCACCACATACACACACAACAAAACCACAAAAATAAATGTTGGGGTCATCTGTACACATTTAGTGAGGGTTAAACTGATTTAGGATAGTTTAACTGATAATACTAATGACTGACTTGATGAAGCTGATATGGAAAATGAAAGAATTAAGAGCATTCATGGCAACATAGAAAAGACAGATACAGTAAACATGCTTTGCTTTGGTTCCAGATGTAAACTATGCCACAAATGAGGATCTGGATAAAATCTCACCATGAACTTTCAAAGAGGACAACATTCAAGACACCCTATGGGAAGGTTAGACTCGCCAACAGGAGTTCAGAGAGGTTAGAGTAGCCCCGCACACTCATATGTAAGTGAGGACAGTCACTCTGTGTTTAGAGAGAGCGAGAACCATCTTGCTCTGAGGGACAGATGTGCCATCACTTGGGTTGACATGGTTTGAAGGGGAAAGAGCGCAGAAGGCATTCCAGCCCTCACACTGGCCATATTTGAGTCATGTGACACATTCAGCCAGTGAATGAGACATAGACCTCATGTGGAGGAACATAGTGAAGATGTACTTTAAGAGTGTGTCTGTGTACTTTTTTTTTTTTAGATAATTCACCAAAAAAGGAAAATTCTGTGATTAAACCTTATCCTTTTTTCTTTTCTTTTCTTTTTTTGTTATTTAAAACAACAAAAGACAGCAGCTTTAAACTTACAGGCAACAGATCTGAAATGTCACTTTTTGTTTTTGACATTTGTCCATTGGGCTTTCTTCCATTCATCTTCTCATCTCTCACATCCTCCTCCATCTCTGCAGGCCGTTCGTCTGTATGATCTGACTCTGTGGCAGATGTTGTCTCTTTAGACAGACGGACAGCTTCAGCATGCCACAGCTCTGGGATGAGCGCTCCAGCGTCCAAAATGAGGCTGCGTGAGAGAGTGGCAGCCAGCGCGGTCAATGTCTGAGACTGCTGAGCTGAAGGTAGATTGCTTTTTAGATTCCATAAAGAGCCTGAAGAATGGAGGAAATACAAACAACTATTAACCATATAAAGCATTCATTAACTTTATTTCAACTATACATCAAGTCTCCACTAGAGACTGACATTTTTTTGGAATCCCACAGGTTGGGAAACAAAATCACTATTAATCAAGTGATTGGGACAGGACAGAAAAAAAATGTCAGCAGGAGTGGGTGGGACCAGGAAAATAACACTATGATACCCAACTTTATACACAAACATACCGTTTATATAAATAAACTACATATTTTAATTTTGAACTCAATTCTAGTTGCCCTGTCTCTTTATGCTTTGGTGTGGCTGGTTAAGTGAATGACGTGCTCTACACCCGTAACATTTGGTGGTGGTAATGCACAAAGTTGGTATGCCAATGCCAACCACCAATAATATAAGGGGGCTTTCACACTGGGCTCGTTTGCGATTGTTCCCGGTGCCCCCCGCAGTTGGTCTGGTTTCAAACTCAAATTGATTCTATCAAACCCTGATGCGTTTGCATTCATCTTACGTCATCACAGACGGGTCAGTAAATTTAGTTTTTTTTATTAATTTGGTGCTATTGTGTGCAGCTGCAGCAGAGTAAACAACACTTCAGTTTACTGTATGTGCGTCGCATGTACATGGTTTTCCGCTGCTTGCAAACAAACTATTTTGAGGAGACAGCTGATTACCATTCATTTGCCGCTCTGATTGCCCTAAGAGAAGAAGGCAGCTTCCCCATGCACTTTTTAGCCACGAAAATCATAATCAAAATGAAGTCAGACATGAAAGCCATGCTGCAACGACTACTGTCGGAAAATGATACCTCAGTTGTGCCTACCAAAATTTCTGGGTGGTCTGAAGTAACCAAAAGATTTTTATGAGTTGAGAAAGATGGCGTGAAAATGGCATACACCAGCTGCAAGACATGTAGACACATTATCAAATACCACTCCGACTCAGGCATGAGTGGCCTTCAGAGTCACACATGCAAAGCAGATATTAAAAATAAACTACATTTTGGATTTTTATTCAACTAAGGCTGGCATGCTATGATCTGTACCAGGGGCGGAGCCAGACATTGTAAACATTAGGGGCTTAGCCCAAATCTGAGTAAAGTTCATAGAATGTACATTATTTCCCACTGTAAAACTATGATGGTTGTACCTCATCTAGAGGGGTCTGGGGCATGCTTCCCCGGAAGAAAATTTTGTACATTTTAAGGTTAAATACATCAATCTGATGCACTTTGGAAGCTCAAAATTAAGAGCTTCAACCCATGTACAGTGTGCAAACTCAACAAAGAAACAGCATTGACTTGTACCTGGACATTAAAGAGGGCTCAAACATATTTTTTAGTTGTGATATAGAATCTCAGTCTACATTGTGTTTTAGGATACCAAACGATTATTACAATAATATAATAATGTTTTAGGCCTATATAATTATTCATATGACAGTATTGTAACAATTTTTATTAGTTACTTTACACAATGGGGAAATTACAATACTTTTGTACTAATTTCTAAGATAAACCCTTTGCGCTTTTATTTTGAAGTGTGCACTTCTCTTTAAAACATGCAGCACAGATAGACTGTATATATACTTAATCACTGTATTTTGCTGTTTTATAAAGGCACAAAGCTGTATCACGGTTTCGATTTTAGTTCGTTGGCAGTAGTATATTTTACATTTTCGGTTTATTATGAAACGGTGGCGCCAGCAAAGGGTCATTAATGGGAAACACTGAATGAATTTATAGCTGATAAATGTGCTAAAGTTGTCGTCATAGCCGTTTTATCATAACAAAATCCCTCCAACCGGGACGAAAGAGAGTCTCGAGGCTTGCTGCTGCTGAGTGAGTGACAGGAGGCGCGTCTGTGTTCAACTGCGGTGTGCGTGAACTCGCTGACGAAGAGAAGAGAGAAAGCGCTGCTGGTGTATGGATACTGTAGAAAAGCGGTATTGAATTGTTTAACATATTTTAATAGAGAGATGTTTTAAAAAATTATATTTTGACAGCACTGTTAAGAAACCTCAAGTGGTTGTGGGAGTGGGATTGGAGAAGTTTGAAAATCCACTTCTGGGTCACCCTCTAGTCTCCACAACCCATTCAGAAAAACAGTTTCAGTCTTAATTATAAATTTACTCACCAATTATCAGTACTTTATCAACAATAAATAAAATTTACACAGCACTTATTAACCTAGATTAAAAGGATTAGTCCATTTTCAAATACAATTTTTCCTGATAATTTACTCACCCCCATGTCATCCAAGATGTTCATGTCTTTCTTTCTTCAGTCGAAAAGAAATTAAGGTTTTTGATGAAAACATTCCAGGATTATTCTCCTTATAGTGGACTTCAATGGCCTCCAGATGGTTGAAGGTCAAAATTAGTTTCAGTGCAGCTTCAAAGGGCTTTAAATGATACCAGACGAGGAATAAGGGTCTTATCTAGAGAAACGATTGGTCATTTTGGAAAAAAATACAACTGTATATGCTTTATAAACACAAATGATCGCCTTGCATGTGCTTCTGCTTTCCGTATTCTTCAAAAAGCTTACGCTGTATGTCTTACGCCTTCCCTATTCAACTTACAGAACGAACGCGGCACCAGTTCCATTTTTTTCCGTAATTAGAATAGGGAAGGCATAGGACATTGAAGCTGCATTGAAACTCACATAAAGCATCTCATATCAGATCAATTGCACATGACTATCTTTGCTTAATGTTATGAACAGCAGCTACGCTAATTATTTACTCATCCCGAGGTGACTAGAGAGGACATCAGCTTCAGTTTGGATCCAGCCTCTTAAGAAGACCTCAGATGACCAACACCTATGAAGAGACGGCGCCAACTCCTGCGAGGACTTCAGAAGACGCAATCATCTGGATCAACATGCACATTGCACAATTTCTATATCCTAATTATTATTAATGTAATTCATTTTTCCAGGAGCGCATTGCTTCTACGTTCAGTTAAACTGCTAACAGTGATTGTAAAATTAATTGCCTAAATTATTACATTATTAGCTAACTGCCTTCTTTAAATTTTGATGTTGACATGCATTCTCTGTAAAGCTGCTTTGTAATGATATGTATCGCGAAAAGCGCTATACAAATAAATGTGAACTGAATTGAAACTGTAATTTTGACCTTCAACCATCTGGAGGCCGTTGAAGTCCATTATAAGGAGAATAATCCTGGAATGTTTTCTTCAAAAACCTTAATTTCTTTTCAACTGAAGAAAGAAAGACATGAATATCTTGGATGACATGGGGGTGAGTAAATTATCAGGAAAATTTTATTTCAAAGTGAACTAATCTTTTAACCTGTTAATTCAAAATACATGAGCTAATGTTCATTTTATATATATATATATATATATATATATATATATATATATATATATATATATATATATGTGTGTGTGTGTGTGTGTGTGTGTGTGTTGTTTTACCTGCAGCCAATGTGCGCAGGAGAGTGTATTCCAAACTGGTGTGTGTGGAAGACAGAATGTTGTCCAAGATGCCAAATACCCCTGCATTCACACTGCGCACCAGTTCTGAGTTCTCTTCTGTTACTGTGTGCAAGCAGTGGGCTACACAGAAAAATACATACACACAAACAACAGAAATTACCTCTAAATAGTTAATATATCTAATATATCACATTTTTAATTTATTCCTTTGATAGCAAAGCTGTTTTCAGTGTCACAAATCCTTCAGAAATAACTAATATGCTGATTTGGTGGTAAAGAATCTTTTTATTATAATTATCAATGTTAAAATCAGCTGTGCTGCTTAATATTTTTGTGTAAACCATGATGCAAATCAGGATTCTTTGATGTATAGAAAATGCACTGTCACTTTTAATCAATTAAAGGCATCCATGCTGAATGAAAGTATTAATTTCTTTCAAAAAAAAAAAAAAAAAAGAGCATATATAGTACGTGTATGTGTATAACTAGTGTCACCTGCTGATATTGCCAACTCCATATTCTGAGGGTGCCTCTGGAGACAATGTAGAAGAACATCTAGAAGTCCAGACTTGTTGAACACCGACACCGCTGGGCTACTGCTCTCACTACACAGCCACAAAGAAAAGACAGAAACACACAGATCATATAAGACTGCAGCCCTGTCATCTTTTTGAACACATTTTGATTAGTTAAAACACAACTCTTCATGCTTTATTTTTTTTTCAAGTACATGCTAAGTAAAACTCTAAATGCCATCACCTAATGTTTTGCCAAATTACTTTTCTTTTTAACGCAATTAGCGATCAATCTAGGCCCTGTTTACACCTGATATTAAGATGTGTTTTGGTTGATCATATCACAAGTCGATGAAGCTAAATTCAGGTGTAAACGGGGTCTAAAACACCAGAATTAAATGGGTATGTGTCTCCCTCGTCTACTTGTGATCCAATTGACCAAAACGCATCTTAATACCAGGTTAAAACAGGGCCCTAGGGACAATATAAAGCATGATGATGCACTGTCAGGTGGTCACACTCAAGGGCATCTGTAAGACATTTGTTAATACATTTTTTTTAGGTGTAAACGTCAATTTGTTTGAGCTCTGTCTTACCAGAGATTCCAAAGCAAATTTACTGCCTCGTTGGCAACGTCTTCCACCTTGTGTTTCTGTCCTTTCATAGCAGGAGAGGAGGTCAGGTCAAAGCCAGCACAGCACTGTTCTCCACAAACACACACAACAGAGATTTATGAACACGAGTTTTTTCTCCTCACTAGGGATGGGTGATATGACAAAATATATCTCAATTTTTTCTCAACCAGGATGACGATCCACGATCTTATCACAATTCTTTTTCATGTTGGTTTAAGACTATTTTGTAAGTTACTGGCCAGTATAGCCTAAAAAAAATTTCCTATTTAAATGACACTATGTCATTTTTTGTTCGATTTTGACAAAATTTAAATAATACATCAATCCTTCTTCCAAAATGTTTTTTGTCTTACCTTCATTCGCTATGGTAATGTATATGGTGTGTGGGAGTGGCATAGGTTAGTTGTCACATGGTGACAGAGCTCACAATAAAACGAGGAAAAAAAAAAAAATCTAACTCAACAGTTAGGTTAAAGGTAAAGACCAGGTGTAAAATGCCCTCCAAAACGTTTTAGAGGCTGATTTAAATCTCATCACTCAAACCACTTCAGGAAGTGGTCTGAGGATGCAATGCATTCCAGAAGAAACTGGACAAGTGTAAATGCATCTGGTTGTTGAAACCATATATGTAGATGAATTAAGCAGATGAACTAAAATATGCTCATTTATCAATACAATAAAGACAACACTTTTTTGTTCCACTCACTTCCATTTATATGCATGCAAATGCTGGAGACCAGAAACATGCTAATGCGAAGAAGTTTCACATTTCACTGTGAGTTCTAAAGTTCCAGTTTGGTGAACTCTGACCTGCAAATTCATATCAATTTGTGAAATAGAGAAGGTTTGCAGCATTGCAGGAAAGTGGAGTAGCAATGTTGCATTTATGTTTTTAAAAAAGACATCACATGTGAAAACATTTTTTGTGCTCAAAGTCAAGTGTGCCCACCCCTTTAATCATTTATCATGTTAAAGATTGTCATGCCAATAAAGCTATTTGAATTCATCCAGGATTCATACCTCCCTCAGGAGAGCAGAAAGAGATGTCAGCACATCCTGTCTCACCATGTCCTCACATACTTCAGGGCCTCCACAGGCACTTAGATTCCTGTAACACAGACATAGATGAAAAAGTCATTTTTACAAAATAGATCCCAAAGCAGAGGGGTCTTGTATCAAAGAGCTGTGTAATAATGATTTCAGAACTTGACTACGCTGTTCATCTACGGAAGAGAATTAGGGCCAAGCAATAATAAAAAAATAAAACCATCTCGAGATTAAAGTTGATTTTTTTTCTCATAATTTAACAACTATTTTCTCATAATTTAAGGAGTTTATTCTCAACATTTTATCTCGACTTTTTTCTTGAAATTTAACAAGTTTTTTCTCGTAATTTAATGACTTCAACATTTTATCTCGACTTTTTTCTCGAAATTTAACACGTTTTTTCTCGTAATTTAACGAGTTTATTCTCAACATTTTATTTCGACTTTAATCTCAAGATGGTTTTATTTTTTTATTATTGCTTGGCCCTTATCCTCTTCCGTAGTTCATCAGAAAAACTACTACAGAGAGAAATAATGATATTAAAACATACCATTTTTCTTTTCTATGCAATAAATGCTCAAGCAGTTTTTTAGACTTTTTCATTCAGTCTATAGGGCTTTCCACACTACACTTAAACTTATTGTCATTTTAAACCTCGTTTTAACCCCAGGTGGAGAAACATTTCACATTTGTAATTTAAAAGCAGGGTTAGCAGCACTTTTTATCCGGGGTTATGAAACCCTGCTCCAGAGAAGGATAAGCACCAAATTTTACAGTTTTAACCCTACATTTTTACTTTCGTTTTGTTTATTTTATATCATTATTAAAGTTGTTGTGCAAAAACAAAAAACAAAAAATAACTTTATTCAACAAATTTGTCAATCCCGTCATACTGCTATGCTATTTTCGTTGCAGAGCTTCAGTGTTTAAGTCCGAATGCGGGCTCAGTATTGGCCATCTACTGCATCAGCATCACATGCACACATTTTGTTTTTGTACACAAAAACTATTCTCGTCACTTCATAATATTAAGGTTGAACCACTGTAGTCACATTGACAATTTTATCGATGTCTTTAATACCTATCTGCACCTCAAGGTGCAATGTCATTGCTGCCTATGTGTGGATCAGAAACCCTCGGATTTCATCAAAAATATCTTAATTTGTTTTCCAAAGACAAACAAAGGTCTTACAGGTGTGGGATGACATGAGGGTGAGTAATTAATGACAGAAATTTCACTTTTGGGTGAACTAACCCTTTAAAGCCTGCCACCCTCAGGCTGAATAACGCAACCTCTGCCAACAGTGTTCAACCTCTGCTGTGTGTTCAGCGATTACAATATAAAGCTTACAATTTTTTTTTTTTTTTTTATAAACTGGTGCTAAGACCCAGAATCTGCCCTACCTAAATTTACGGTCAGGAGCCGCTACTGATTGTAGTACAGCTCTGGTTTAGTATGCCAGTGTCACCTGAGAGAGAGACAAAGAGACACTGTGTGTGTGTGTGTGTGTGTGTGTGTGTGTGTGTGTGTGTGTGTGTGTGTGTGTGTGTGTGTGTGTGTGTGTGTGTGTGTGTGTACCTGAGAGCTCCAGCAGCAGTCTCTCTGACCGCCAGGCTGCGATCCAGCAGTAAAGGTCCGATTTTCCTGACTGCATCTCTCTGGAGGAATCCTGGGATCGTCTGACTCTGCTGTACAACACGAGAGATACTGGCACAGGCGTATTCGCGCACATCTGCTGATGGACTCTGTAACTATACACAGAGAGAGAGAGAAAGAAGGATGGTCACAAACAAATAGAGATATTATTTTGAATTTGAACCCACCTATGCAAATTAAGAAAGACTGGCTGGTTCAGCCGAAGAGCCGAACCCCACTTGCTTGACAGCTGCATCAGTCAGTTCAGCCGTAAAGAAGGTTTGCTGACTCGCTTCATCTATTCAACATGCCAACATCCCATCAGTGAAAGAGCTGACACAGGTGCGTCCCAATTCGCGTACTTGTGCACTATTCTATGACGTTTTTAAGTATAAATAGAGCGAGTGAGTTAGTGCGTTCACACAGAAAATTCCAAAAAGTAAAAGTGCACTTTATACCCGGATGATGCACTAAATTAACGGAAAAAACGAAGTGTGGAATGTTGGACACTTCGTGCACTCAACTGTTGCAGCTTTAATTACGTAGTGGAGGGGAAGGGAGGATCGGACTCCGTTGTTAAATGACAATATAACCTTATACAATTCACGCACTACATTGATGAGTGCATAGTGCACAAGTACATAGTGCATAGTGTATAGTGCGTCATTTGGGACGCAACTACAGTCATTACATACTCCATTTTAATCTGACACGCCAATAATGTTTTTATCTCAGTATTTTTAGATATTCAGATTCCTAAACATAATTTACGTAAAGTCTGTAGAGTTGTCATTGTACCGGCAGCTTACTTTATCGAGTAGCTCCGCTGCCGGACAGTCTTCATCTTCTGATTCTTCTTCGACAGCCTGTTTAACAGGAGTCGCTGCAAGACCATCGGGAGAAAATGGTGGTCGTTTAAATTTGGTGTTCTTAGTCTTTCCCATGCTTGGAATGTGTTTGAACTACACTTGAAGTGTAAAATCAATTCCTATCTGTTTTAAAACTCTGGCAATCTCACAACACGAGCGACCATGTGGACATTACCGCTGCCGTAAAGGGTAAGTGAAGTCGTAAGTAAAGTGTCGAAAAGCAAGTGGCGCTCACTGCAGAGCCAAATGACATCCAGCTCCACCTCTCTCTCTGGACGTCATGGGTTGAGCTCTGGCTTAACAGCGAGCAACTTCTCTTGAAAAGACGAACGCGCCACCCTGTGGCTCAAAAACGCACTGCGTCTTCTTTACTTTCTTGTTTTATAGCGTTTGGCATCCAGCTTATTGGTGCATATTACAGAAACCTTCTGCTCCGGAGTGAGTATCAGGTTTACAATCTGATTCTTTCTTTCTTTTTTTAATGCTGATTCTGATTCTACTAGGCTATATTTACTTATACAAACTAACTAGCTCTTTTCTGTTATCTGCTACTAATAAAAACGCACTGCAGTTGAAAGCAGGTCTGATAGAAATCTTATTACTCGGCAAGGGAGATATTGTAGGTCAAATGGTCAGTATCCAGTCATCTGTTTTCTCTATCTCAAGTTCCAGCAGAGAATAATACATAAATCAAAACCAAGCACATTTGATCTTGTTACAGATAAACTCCTTCAGGAGAACCCATGTCTAATCTTTAACAGTATTAAGAGTGAATTTTCCCACATGGTGTTTGGGATCTGTCTGTACTGTACCTCTGCATCCTCTCTTAGAAACCTGGAAATCGTTGGATTCATCTGTTTTGCTATCATTCCCTCTCATTTACTGCCTAAACATGAAAATAATATTTATTTATTCATTCATTTATATATTCATTCATGGAATAGGCCTACATTTATTTTATTTTTTGTGCCTGTCAAAAAAAAAAAATAATAATAATAATATATATATATATTAGTGTGTACACTACATATTGTACAAAAGTTTGGGCTTGGTATGATTTTTAAATGTTTCTGAAATAAGTCTTATTCTCACCAAGGAAGCATTTATTTATTTAAATGCATTTAAAACATAGTACAAACATTAATATTGTGAAATATTATTACAATTTAAAATAACTGTTCTCTATTTTAATATGTTCTAGAATATAATTTAATCCTGTGATGGCAGTGCTGAATCAGCAGTCTTCAGTGTCACATGATCCTTCAGAAATCATTCTAATATGCTGATTTGGTGCTTAAGAAACATTTATTATCATTATCAATGTTGAAAAAAAAAGTTGTGCTGCTTAATATTTAGTGGAAACCGTAATAAATTTTTTCTCAGGATTTTTTAATTAATAGAAAGTTCAAAAGGACAGCATTTAAAAAAATGGCTTTATAATTTAATGCATCCTTGCTGAATAAAGTTATTCATTTCTTTAAAAATAAAAAAAACTTATAATACCAAACATTTGAACATTTGAGTATAAAAATAAGCAATCAAGAATCAGTAGTTTAGCTTAGATAAAGAAAATAGTAATTCCATCTACCACATTTTAAAAGCACTTTATAAGTTCTCAGTTTTAACAATCCTATTTTCTTTCTTTCTAGAGTAAGTTTTGGCTGTAGCACAGGTTTGACCTCTCTTAACCCTGTGCAGTGTGTCGAATGAGACCTAGAGACCCTGGGTCTTCCTTTCCAAATCCCCTACTGCATGTCAGCGCGTGGCAACCCTCCCCAACAACTGTCCTGAGAGGACCCTTGATTCATCCCAAATCAGTATATTTCAAAATCACATACAGCTAGCAGATCAGAGAGGATTTCAACATTATGAGTCTGAAACACTTTATGAAAAAAGCACAAATCTCAACACACACACACACACACATTTCTCTCTCTCTCTCTGTCCACAAAACATTGAATGAACTTAATAATTAGAGTGTGTAAAGGTTGATTCCTGATCCAGCAGGTTTCCTCTAGCACAGCTGCTGTCCTTGTATCATTTCACTGATAACGGCTCCCACTGATAACGACTGAGGAACTCATGAACTCATATAGGCCTATACCGCACATACACATCCTGCTTTATATGTTCTAAAACGCATTTTTATTGTAGAGTTTTTGCATAGTACTAATCTAAAAGCACCATCAATTATCACACACACTGCAGGCCTGAAGATCTTCAATATCCCCTCAAAGCACACACAAACTACTCCATCCCACCACTAGATGGAAGTATTGCTCTATGTAACTACGCCAGCAAACGTCCCAAATCCCTCCACAGCAATTTCACACTTCTTCAGATCATGTTTGTGTGAATAAACAGTGCAGCATTATGACTAAATACACCTGTTTGGTGAAATATACATCAGCGCCAGGGCCAAAGGAGAGATGAACCGTACTGTGAGGCGAGGTGAGGTGAATGATCTACGAGCTCCATTTTTCTTAGGAGTAAAACAAATATACCACACATTCCTCCGGCAAGCACGCTCAGTTATATGGTTTAACATATGTTCACCTAGCCTTAAAACATTAGCCGTTTCAGCATGAAGTTAAACTCACTCTTTAATGTAGATTTACATTGTTGCAGGATGTTCTAAGACTTATTAAATCTCTTTTAATTTCAGAACATAAATGCCAAAAGACATTATCTATTAATCTGTTGCAGTGGTTTGTTTGTTTGTTATTGTGTTAGATGGTGTCTACAGGTCCTCACCATGTGAGAACAGTAAACACAAGACAGCAGAAGATTATTTCTGCTTTTTCTAACGGATGTTCACAATCTCACAGAGCAAAATTAAGCTCTTGACTTCATGTGATTTCTCGTTAACTAGTCCTGGTCCAAGAGTCCATTTCAGACGACTAAATGTAGTTCAATTAAAAACCAAAAATTATTTATTCATGTTTTAATTGAAATATTCATTTATCCCTAATGTTTCTGTTCTGAGTTTTGTGGATTACAAACATGGCTGTGTGTTTGTACCTCATGACAAGCTCATCAGCTTACTGCCTTATGGGACAGTGACCTCTAGACTAGCCACATCTTCACCCACACAAGCTCTATAACAGAGTCAGAACACAGAATTGGTCCCATGTTGCCTTCAAATGCTACAATAGAGCGTTTCCATCCAAAGCAAGCGAGAGAATGAGAGAGGCAGAAGGAAGACTGGTGTTACGTAAAATAGGGAAAGGCGGCTCTTTAGGTCAAAAGTGGGAGATATTTGTCACTGATGTCAGGAAAACCACATAATGAAATTTAATTACAGTATATAGACATATTCTTCCCCCAGCAACCCTCTGCTGGGTGACACAGATGAACAACAGGAACACTAACCATTTTCTTACTACGCACAAACTCATTTACTAAATGCATAACAGAGAATTTGTGTATTAATTTCCACAGAATAAAGAGAAGGAGAATTGTTATATGTGTAATAATTGTTATGATTTTTCGTGTGATCTTTATCCATCAGCTGTTGCCCTGAAGGCTTCACTCTGACCTCTTAAGCAAAGCAACAAAACTCACCCAATCCAGCTGCAGAAACAATGAGAGAAGAATAACTACAGTACAGATCTGGACGTAGTGAGTGGGTCCAAATACTTTTCTTCACCTCTCTTCGCTCTGAATCAGAACCTCAGTGTAGGAGGGAACTGTGATGTCATGTTAAAAGTGTGTATCACTCATGCAAGAACAACCTGACCAGACAGGTTTAGGCCTAACTCTTGGCTTACGGAAAATGACTGCCTTGATTCATATGACTGGCTTTCCAGAGAAAACGGATGCTGCGTAAAAGGAGCCAATAAAATCTCTGCATGAGAACAATGAATCAGTTTGCTGGACTAATTGTAGAATGGAGTATTACTAGAAGGAAACAGTATTTCCTTGATAGTGTAACAATAATCTCTCAGTCTCTCAATTTGTAAAATTGTATTTTACCTTGACGTAAAAAAACTCTAGTTGATGCAGAGAGATTCTCAGTTAATTTGTATAAATTAAGTGCTTGGGGGTAAAAAGTGTCTGTGCTTGTCCCATCAGTGAAAGAGCTGACACAGGTGCGTCCCAATTAGCATACTTGTGCACTCATCTATGACGTTTTTAAGTATAAATAGAGCGAGTGAGTTAGTGCGTTCACACAGAAAATTCCAAAAAGAAAAAGTGCACTTTAAATACCCGGATGATGCACTAAATTAACGGAAAAAACGAAGTGTGGAATGTCGGACACTTCATGTACTCAACTGTTGCAGCTTTAATTACGTAGTGGAGGGGAAGGGAGGATCGGACTCCGTTGTTAAATGACAAAATAAATAACCTTATACAATTCACGCACTACATTGATGAGTGCATAAGTACATAGTGCATAGTGTATAGTGCGTCATTTGGGACGCAACTACAGTCATTACATACTCCATTTTAATCTGACAGGCCAATACTGTTTTTATCTCAGTATTTTTAGATATTCAGATTCCTAAAAATAATTAACGTAAAGTCTGTAGAGTTGTCATTGTACCGGCAGCTTACTTTATCGATCAGCTTGTACTTTATAGATCAGAGGCCTAATGCTGCACCATGAACCTCAACATGGCCATTATACATTCAAAATACATTTCAAAATGTCACTTTTATTAGTGCAAAGTGATTGATGATGCTCAACACTTAATTTTAAGTAGTATCATGTAGCACTATGTAAATACCATAATATATCGAAATACCATGGTAGCATTACTGTGGTACCGCCAAAGAACTGGTTTGTTAGGGATGGCGTTCTTTCATTGTCTAATAGTGCACATTTTCCATTCAGTGCATGATTGAGGGGATTTCTGACTCTGGCCACATGATAGCAACACCTTTAGCCAGATTAGCATTAGCCTCGTTTTTCATGGAAAGGCGATTAAAAAAGCCTAAAGTCCTAAATGTGCCGAAGGTGTTGGCATTTGCACTGAGGGCAAGACCTATACATTACAGGCAGCTATACATGTAAAGTCATTTTACAAGTGGAAAGCATAATAAGCCCCCAAGGAATGGTATTATGTACATTCACAGTGAATTTGTATTCGTAAGTGTAGTATGTCTAAACCTTTTGAAATCTGTTAACTTTTTGAACCACTCAGAAGTCATTTAGAGGGCGAATAAACAATAGAGTTATTGTAATAGAGGTATTGTGGCCATAAAGGTATACAAGTGCATGCAATGCAGTGTGTGTGTTTTTAAAAAAGAGAAAAGGAAGTCTGGTGGCTGTAGTAATTTTACGTTGTATGCGTCACTAAAAAGCTTGAGAAAGTCATTGAATCAAGTGAACACGGAACTCCATTCCTGGTTTGCTAATCCTGACGTCTCTTCTTACTGGAGTTTACACATTTTAGCCAGCTAAAACTAGTTTAACTGATTTTATTCAGCCACTTTTTTTCTCTATACCTGGACATCCATGACTTTGAACAGAATGTTCTGAACATCTTTACTACTGTGCCCACACTATAACATATTCAAAGCACAACTCATTAATATTCATAGATACATTTACATATTTTCTAATAATTCTGGATTTTGGATATAAGCTGGAATATAGATGAGTATTATAGAGCATCTTAAAAGTATTAACATATTTTCAGCTTCAGAAACAAAACAAAAAATCTTAATAATTAATTAAATTATATTTATCTTATAAATATGTATGAAAAGTTACATTTTACTATTACAGTTTTTCCTCAATTTCTTGTTCATACCATATTTTAATTTCTTTTTTCCATTTAAGACTGAATGTGTCCAAAAAAGTATTGTCTACAATTTGCACAATAACTAGATGTGCATGGCTTATTGATCAAAACTGTTGAGTTGATTCTCAGTGAAATTGTCATACTCTTTACAACTTAAATCAAAATCTGCCAGACATACATGTATATTCCAAAAGTTGCTATGACATGGAATGTCATACAAATGTGCATCTTTTTTGTGTACTGCAGTATTGACTTTCCCTAAACTTTTACCTTGAAAACTATATCTATAAAGATCGGGATAGATAGATAGATAGATAGATAGATAGATAGATAGATAGATAGATAGATAGATAGATAGATAGATAGATAGATAGATAGATAGATAGATAGATAGATAGATAGATAGATAGATAGATAGATAGATAGGGGTGTTGCATAACAATATGCAATACAGTAATACATAACATATGAATAAAAAGGGAAATGTCAGTACAACCACTTTACCTGTTGAACCTACACCTGAGAATGACAGCATATTTCATGCATTGTGTTCACTCAGCACACGATTAAAGCTTGCTGTTCAAACTTGAACAAACTTTAAACATGCAGTGTCTGAAGAAATTTTGCAGCGGTGATGATATGACGTCACGCTCTGTGGTATCTTTTTTTAAACAAATTCAACATATAACAAATAATAATAAATCCAAAATGTAAAATTGTACAATATACTCCACTTTCCTGCAAACCGGTTGCTTTAAAGTTGAGTGCTTTTAATTCAGCTGAGCACTCACGCTGGGACGTATCGTTCTTTTATTGGTCACACGTCTTCACCTAATACAAATTTACAGCTCAGAGTTTACGGAACTGGAACTTTGGAATGGAGCAAATTGGAAAACTTCTTTGTTTGAGCTTCCGTTTCCGGTCTTTGACATTAGCATGTGTACGAATGGAAATCAAAAGAACAAATGTGTAGTAGGCTATGACCACCCCTTTACATCAGAATGATGCGTTTTTGTATTCAATGCCCATACTTAACCTCAATCATTATAGTAAATATGGTGGATGAGCGGAAAATTCTAGTGCACCGAATTTCAGTCATGCCCCGTAAATCACTGCACTGTGCATTTGACACCACATACAAGATACTATATTTGCATGCAAGCACATGAAATAACGCTGTTTGGTCCCTTTACTCTTCAGGACTACATTAACGTAATTACTACACTTTTACTGACCTTCATCACACCCATTTAAGAAATTCTTGCAGTGTGTCATGTAAAGGTACCGACCAGCTTCAGTTACTGGGATGATACACACTGTAAAACAAATTCCGTTAAATTTATGGTAAAAAACAAACAAAACAGATTTTACAGATTTAACTTAAATTTACAGTTTGAAATACGTTTTTTTTTTTTTTTTTTTTAATTACTGATATAATGTTAATACACCAACCTATTGGAGTACTAATATCTGTTTTGTACCTTTGTAATGCACTGACAACCACCAAAAACCGGTGGTGATGAGAAAGTCACATGATGAATCAAAGCTTGTCACAAGCAACTTTTCCACAAGCTGAGAAGGTACAATATAGCATTATTTAGAAGGTACACAATGTCATTCACACAAATACTAAAAACCAGCATGGTAACACACAACACTAAAGTAATGCAATAAACATTAATTTAACAAAATTAGATGTAACATAAAACCTTAATGTACATAACTGATAAAAAAAAAAAAGAGGAAAGAGGAAACAGTTATTTCAACAAAAAATCATCAAATGTAAAGTGTCACGCAGGGAATTCTGGGAATGTCAATTTATGGGTTTTCACTATAGGGGTGGGAATCTTGGTTCACGATTCGATTCAAAAAGATTTTTGAGATCACAGTTTGATTCAATATATGCATAGATTTGATTCTAGTTGACTGTTTTGTGTTACTTTTTCTTTTTGACTGCAGTAGACAGTTTAATGTCTTGAAGAAAAAATCCCCCTGAATTAAATGTGAACCTACAAATGCTAATGACAGTCTTCTGTAATAAAGCAAGGCAGATGATTTTATTTTATTTTTTATATTAAAAATAGGAGTAAAGAAGCAAAGTGCAAACAATAGGACAAATATAAGCTGAAACTAATTGGGTGAGAGGCTGAAAGATGATGGATAAATTCCACCGGGACAAAAAGCTCCCAAAAGATGGATCTCTGACTTACTGACTATATCTAATGCAGCACAATGTGTAGGGGTGTAAATTATGTGTAAGAGTGTGCGTCAATGCCACAGCAAAAGACTGTGTTAGACCTTGCAACCTAGAGACCTCCTGATCTCTTCCCGGGTGCCCAGTGAGTGGGGGGTTAAGAGAGGGTGGGGTGTTAGCCTCACAAGTGTAATCATTGGCTGAAATGGTCACAGTCAGCTGGCCTATCGTGTGAGCTCTCTGGGCGGTTTTCCAGTGTTTGGCTCAGAGGGCGTGGGCTTGACATTCTCTGGCAGAAACTCAGCTGGACTTTAAACACTCAGAGTTGGTGCACAAAGCTTCTTTAGACATGAGCACATCATTATATCTGTTTGTCCTTATATTATAAATTTACAGTTTTTTACCTTGAGACAGTAATTCTAACTGTTCTGACCATTACATTTGTACATAGTTCACCCAAAAATGAAAATTATGTCATTAATAACTCACCCTCATGTCATTCCAAACCCATAAGACTTTTGTTCATTTTGAACACAAATGAAGATCTTTTTGATGAAATCTGAGTGATTTCTGTACTCTCCATAGACCGCTACGCAACTGACACTTTGACGCTTTAAAAATGTTCATATAGAGATCGTAAAACCAATCCATATGAACTGAGTGGTTTAGTCCAAAACACGATCGCTTTATATGATGAACAGATTGAATTTAGGTTTTTATTCACATATAAACATTCATCACCTCGCACATCAGTTGTGGTAAACGGAAGCTCAAGCATGTTTGTTTATCGCGTGCAAGAACCAATGAGGTTCATTCTCGTGTTAAGCAGCACGTTTGAGCTTCCGCAAGAGGTTTATTCTCGCGTGTCAAGCAGGTTCGGTTGAGCTTCTGTTTATGTTCGCTGATCAATGTTTATATGTGAATAAAAGCATAAATTAAATCTGTTCATCATATAAAGCGATCAAGTCTTCTCAGAAAATTTGGACAAAATCGCTCAATTCATATGGATTAGTTTTACATTTTATTCATGAACTTTTTGAAGCGTCAAAGCGGTAGTCCATAGGGAGTCAGAAAGCTCTTGGATTTCATCAAAAAAAAATCTTCATTTGTGTTCCGAAGATGAACAAAAGTCTTGCGGGTCCTGAGGGTGAGTAATTAATGACAGAAATTTTATTTTTGGGTGAACTAATCCTTTAATGAATCTACGTTGATTCAGCAATGTCAATAGGATATATATATATATTGATTTGAATGAAATCAATTCATTTAAATGTTTCCACATGAAGCACATTCTTCCTCAATTGTGCTTCCACGGAACAGCACTTTGGACCATATGTATCTGAGCTATTATCTGAGCCAGATCTGATCGGAATCACATTTCGTCATATATTCATTAAAGCTCTCTCTGACCCCGTCCATGCATTTTCTTACAGCTTAAGAAATGCAAAGCATCATTCTGTAAATATTTTCACTTATAAAAGTCTGCATATACGCACATTATGGTCTCAATGATTTTTATTAGGATTCCTGATTCCACAATGCTTCATTCTCTACAACAACTAAATCAGGCAGTAATTCAGAGGGAGACATTTTAACAGGCCCCTTTGTTTTCTGAGAGCTAGTTTGGTAGAGGAATATTCCAAATGCTGCTTTCCAAAATCACTCTGCAGATGACACTGATTTATTTCCCCTCACTGCAGCGAAGAAACACAAGAGTACACTGACCTTTGCTGAATTAAAGCAAAAATCTAAAGGGCAAAATCAAGTGACTGGCATAACATTAATAGAAAATTCTTGTGCGAACACAATGCTATTGAACATATTAATTTGTCAAAAATACTTATTTTGAAGAATGAAAATTTGTTACCATTAATTTTTGCTGAATCGCTTACAGATTTTTTCCATTTGTCTTTTTGTTCTTTAAAATTTGTATGTGGGGAATTCATCACAATAATTACTAATGTTCTCTGGATTGATCCTTCAATGGACTTCAAAGGATTATCATGAGCAAACAAAGCCAGATGACCTGTGCTGGCCCTGACGGATATTTTGGATATGTGGTGATGAGATAAACCAGCATGATGATCAGAGACTTTTGAAGTATTTTTCTCATTCATTATGTTCAAGTTGACAAAAAAGCTTAACACTGAACAGATACAAAACCATTCAGGCCCTGTTTTTGTTTTTGGGGGACAAACAAGCCAATTCCATCATCATCTCAAATTTTAAAACATGAAAAAGTACAGAATGTCTTAAATGTCACAGATCCAAACATTGTCTTTTTTTTTTTTTTAATTAGTTCACAGAACTGACCATAAAACATACTCAAACAAATCATATAGAACATGACTTCCTGTAGATCAGTAAAGATCCTGTCCAGAATTATCAATGAATGAGTGCAGCTATATGTATGGCATGTTTGCTGAATCAGCTCTGTGTGTTAATGTCCTCTGCCAAAAGCAGAGCCTGGTTCTCACATGCTCTGGTTCATAAGGCCATTCCACACGTCCCACACTGAGCTCGCTATTGTAGGAGGATCCCATCATAAGTTCCTAATGGATCTTATCATTTCTCTGATGTGGGACGGGAAAGGGGGTTAGGGATATGGAATCCTCCCTTCATTGCTGTCATAGTAACAGAGATTAAGTTTGTTGTGGTTATTTGAGGAATGGGATACAGTGGATTTGGGGTGAATGAATAAACTACATTTACACCTGATACAAAGTCATAGCCTAGTGTTAATCCAAATTCAATAGCAGCATCTATATAGCTGCTATGTTTATATCCAAGTTTTGTTTTAAATATTTGTATAATTACATTTTTAATTTTAAAAAATAAATAAAAATGTTTCATTAAGGCTTTATACTAGTGCATTTTTGTTTAAAATGAAAACAATCTCCATCTGTACTACACGACCGAAAACGCATGTCACATGACCGTTCATGCACACCGGGCATGCGCGTACAAGTGTAAACATTTGCCTCTTGCGCATGTAGGTAGCTGCAGTATTAAAAAAAAAAAATGCAGAATTTAAATTTATTACTTACCCTCATGTCGTTCTACACCCATAAGATCTTCGTTCATCTTCAGAACACAAATTAAGATATTTTTAATAAAATCTGATGGCCCAGTGAGGCCTCTATTGCCAGCAATATAATTAACACTTTCAGATGCCCAGAAAAGTACTAAAAACATATTTAAAACAGTTCATGTGACTACAGTGGTTGGACCTTAATATCATAAAGCAACGAGAATACTTTTTGTGTGCCAAAAAAACAAACAAAATAATGACTTTTCACAAAAACACTGCTTCATGAAGCTTCAAAGCTTTCATTTTTTATTTTGAATCAGTGGTTCGGATTGCGTATCAAATTGCCAAATTCACCTTAGCAATTGATATTTTATAACACTTATGACGTAATAAAGCCTCATTTACTGAAATCATGTGACTTTGGTGCTCCGAACCACTGATTCGAAACAAAAGATTCGTAAAGCTTCATGAAGCAGTGTTTTGAAATTGGCCATCACTAGATATTGTTGAAAAGTCGTTATTTTGTTTATTTGGAGCACAAAAGTATTCTCGTTGCTTTATAATATTAAGGTTGAACCACTGTAGTCACATGAACTGTTTTAAATATGTTTTTAGTAGCTTTCTGGGCATCTTAAAGTGTTAATTATCTTGCTGCCAATAGAGGCCTCACTGAGCCATCGGATTTTAATGAAAAATTTGTGTTTAATTTGTGTTCTGAAGATCAACGAACTCTTACAGGTGTGGAACGACATGATGGTGAGTAATTAATGACAGAATTTAAATTTTTTGGTGAACTACACCAATGTCTGCTAAAAATGACAACAAAGCCAGCAAAGACTGCAGTTCAGTCTCCATGTCATCAAGGATACACAGAGCGAACGTGGGCAGCCATGCCATCGTTTTCAAAAGTCACCATTTTGGTCCGTATATACTGAAATGCAACCCCGGCGTTTTCAAACTTAAACGTGGTCTGCAGCGCTTTTCGAAAGTCTCCATTTTCAAAGTTCAAAAACGCCGGCGTAGTGTAAACGACAGGCGCAACCTTAGAAAAACGTATGCATTTTAAAACGAAAACGCACTATTGTAAACGGGGACTAATTTTTTCAAAAACGTAATGAAAGGTATTATAAATTTAATATGAATTATGTACATTTTTTATTTAATTTATTTATTATAATTTAATAATTTCTATTTTTGCCTTTATTTTCCAAGTGGTAGAGTGGAGACAGAACAGGATGGCTGACTTTAAGTTTTCTATATAGGAATTAATGTATACCAAAATTTGAAATATCACAAAAAAACAATTAGTAAATAAAACAGAATTTTCATCCAACATGTATTACTGTCTCAATCTGTTTTGGTTTCTTTTTCATTCCGTTCCCTGTGCTGCTTTTCCTCCATTCTATTTGCTAGTTCTATGCTTTCTAAATGAATTATGTTCACCTGTTGTTCATTTGGTTACCTTGCTATCACTGTGTATATTTTCCAAGTAAAGACTTTTATTTGTTATTGTATTTCCTGGGCCGTGCGATTATTACTACCACCAGCAACTCAGAACGACATGTAGGTTTTTATGTGTATTTTGTAAATTTTATTTGCATCTCAGTGTTTTCGTAGAGCATTTTTAATGTAAAACCTTGAAACCAGATTTATTTAAAAATTTAAACCAGGCTTATGAAGATATTGCATTTAAATGTCAATCAGGATTTCTTTCTCTAATAAGAGAAATGAAAGACATTCAAAGCCGTTAAAAAAGGCTAGTTCTAAATACGAGTAAGCTAACCTTTGCACAGCATTCTTAATGCTTCTCATGTCACCTTTCACCCTGATGAGCAGCTGCCCCATGCGCACCACACAGAATCAGCAGAAATGCCACACTGAGACTGAAGGAGTGATTGTATGGAGCTGTTCTCTGAAGGTTTATATAACTGTGACTGTAATAAGATCAGCACCAAATGGTACACATAACGCTGAGATGATGCAGGAGCACATGCTCTGTAAGAGGATCTACTTCCTGTAACAACAAATTAACGCCTACACACAATGTCCAGCAGCGTGTGTGGAATAAGTCTTGTGTATATGCGTGTGTCTGTGCAAGAATGGAGTAGTCCCCCTACAAACAACTCCTCCACCCCCGAATCATGAGACTAGCCATGCTGTCTGTCTCTTTCTTTTTCTCCTGTCTTTCTCTGACTGAAAGAGGAAGTGCAGACCACTTCCCAATGTAGCATGCAGGGTTGTGCTGATTCACGAGTCCACTGAACAACCAAAAAACTTTCCATCCACAGACTCTGACACATCTCCAAAACATGCAAATAAAAAATGAGAAATCATTTATTACGAATCATTACTGTGAATGTACATGTTAATGTAGGACAGTGGTTCTCAACATTTTTGGGGCCAGCAGCCCCCTATCCATTTTCCAGTTCCCTTACTGCTCCCATCATTGTCCCTGTATAATAATAATGATTTGATAATAATTTGATTTGATCTCCTAGTGTAATGGATTATCAAAAAAAGGAAAATATATAGGATAGATGTTGCAGTCAAAAGTGGATGCAGATGAATGTAAGCTTGTAGAGGTGGAGTTTAAGCAGACTAAATGATTGGAGGAATTCTGCATATTTTACCAGAGAGAAGTCTGTAGTTTTCACTTGAAGACCCATTTATGACATTTTAATTAAAAATGGAGGTCAGTTTAAAAAAACAACAACAAAAAAACAATAACATCTATAAATATCATTTCATGCTGACTTTAAGTAGGAGACTAAGGAAATGACACATATCTAGTCACATTCTGATTTCTGACAACCGGGAAGTCATTTGTTTTGCTGATCATCCTGACCAGCTCGACACAGCAGCATTGGCTCAACCAATGGTTTGAGTTTGAGGGTGGGACTATCAGTTAGACAGAGAGAATCTTCTGGAAACTAATCACTAAGTTTAACATAGTTCAGCTCAAGCTTCTACATCTAAAACAACTGATTTTATTACTTTTCATCAATGGTAGAAAAGAGCTAAAGAAAGAGCCAGCATGAAATCTTATAGTTAAGGCCGTCATGACTAGCCTCTGGTTTCAGCCTCTGATAAGAAGTTTAATGGACGGCAGTGGGTTTGTTTGCATTCCCACGAGTTTAAAAGCCGATAGCACCATTTCACCAACTTGGCCCTGACGGAGTCCAGAGTTTTACTTCTCTTCATTGCTGCTATGAGACTGACATGAAATACAAAAAAATTCCCAAAGCGCTCACAACCTGAAGCACGTACGTGTCCAGAGCTGTTGCTGCAACTCTTCGGCAACAATTACAGCTACCCAAATATGTTAAAGGTTTAGCTTTGAAATGTATATGAAGTTTGAAGGCTGTCACTAAACCATTACTGTTCATTTAATATCAAACATGTTTTCCTACTGCTACATGTTGTAGATCTGTGGTTTGGTTTGTAATAATCTCTTGGTTAACATGATGCGCATAACAAAAATACTTCGGTTGAACCATAATTATCCATTTCAGTGTGTTTGAAAACAAATAACTCCAGAGCATGCCTCAGTGCTCAAATCAAACTGTTTAATATCTTCTGGAGTGACATGATTAATAAAAACAGAGCATACTGTATTTTCCACCAAACCAGAAGCACATTGATGTTACACACAAAGGCCATGTACTCTTATTATGCTGTCAAGATATAAAGATGAATGGTAGTTAATGGGTGACGCTTTGGAATATTAATTAAAAGCTTGGTCTGAGCACTCAAACTGAGGTATAAAGGTTTACGCACCATTCACACGAAAACAAACCCCGCTTACAGAACTTGTGGCATCATTACGGGCATGTTGTCATGAGGATGCTTCTGTTTTTATGGACAGGACTCACAGTCAAATGAACAAAACACTCAAAAAAAATGATTCTAGCTGCTTGTTCAGTTTATTTAAATAAAATAAGCTGAACCAACACAAATCTTTAGTTTTTTACGTAAATGGCATTTGCACTCAATTGTATTATGTTAAATGAAATGAAATTTGCAAAATGTTAGGTTAACCTAAACCATTTGTGTTGGGATGACATGAATCATTTATGTTGCATTGATTGAAACTGGGCAGTGGATTTCTAGTTCCCAGCATGCTTTGCGTAGGGAAAGATCAGGACAGTAAATGCTGAACTTAAGTGCTGTTTAATGTGTTTTTTTAGTAAAGGGAAATACCTTTTAAAGTTTGATGTTCAGTTACATTTGTCATTTAAAAGAGTCGATTTTTTTTTTTTTTGGTTACCATTATGCTGAAGTGTAGACCTTGTGGTTAGGCTCTGGGTGGCTACATGAAATAAATCTATGTTGTTTTCAACAGGCCTTAACTGTGCTAAAGCCAGTGATGAGAAGTTCTTTACCTGATCATTACTTGCATGCTATAAATGTTATTTAACATATGAAAAAGTGTTATTTTAGTTTAGTTTTTATAGAAATATAAATAAATTAGTTTGACGGTGAGCACATAATTTACACAGTCTACATATGGTCATCAGCTTTATCCCTCTCAACGGTCATGAAACATGCATGTCTGTGTACAACAGCTACTCACAACCTAAGCACAAGCGCACATCTTCACCACGATGGTAACAAAAAAGAAAAAATGTATACGCTACAAACTCTTTTAAATGTTCAAAATAACTAAACATTAAACACTTAAACACTAACAGGTCTTTCCATTTCCTTAAAAGTGCCGAAAACTTGAGCAACACTGCACAAGGGCACTAGTCTGAATTGCAATAGCACTTTTTGGATCAACAAGAGTGAATTATGTTCAGGAAACATTCACAGAATATGTCGAATGAAACTGGTGTGATCTCATTCAATTATGATGAATTTTACTCATCAGTACAATTAACCTAGCTTAAGTTTAAATAAATCAGTTCAACTCTGTGGAAATAGGTGTCATACGTAATTGAATTAAGTTAGACCAACAAGTTTTTTTTTTTTGAGTGCACAGGCACATAACATAACACGCTTTCTAATTAAAAGTAATTAATTGTGGCTGATTCTGATACTGCATGAATTCAGTCGGTTATATAATGTTACTTTAACTGCATTTTAGAGTTTTCTTTGATGTATCATGCATTTATTTGGCCTCACGTTAACCTTTAATTCACTCTTTGATTCAGTTAAACTATTAAATATAAAAGTAATATATGTTAGTGATTGTCTTGGTTAACTGCCAAACCTAAGCAATAATGCATTGCAACATTCAGCCCAGGAACATATACAACTGTCTTGGGTTTTGAAACATTGTCATGTTGTCACTCAGCCTGTGTAAGGTGATTTTGAAAGCTCTTCAGTGTAGAAACTGTCACTCAATTATCAATACTTGGTGTTAGGCCGCTTATAATGTACAGCAATCATAAACAGACATCAGCAGGAGCATTAAACTACATCTGGCTCTAATCTTCCTAAAATATTCCTTTGAAACACCTGAAGTTTGTTTTCCATGTTGCAATTGCTCAAAAAGATATTTCAAACAAAGTCTCTGCTAATACCAGCACTCTTAAAATCCTGAACAAATGGGAAATTGTGGTGCATTAGACAGTCCAATAAACTAGGGCTTGTTATGTCACTGTGTCGTAGTGCACTGAGATGCCCTTCAAATCTTCATCAAAGTATCACCAAGTCCATAAGACTCTTAGCATCTGTGCGTACCTACTATACAACCCCTGCTTTGTGCCATGTGCAAGCTCAGGAATGCCTGGCAGCGGATTGGGTCAGCACATACTGTAAGCGGGCCGAGGCACAGTCGAAGAAAGAACTTTGCCCTTCCCCTCCCCTTCTCGTTAACAGATGGAAAAATCCACTCCAATCCAAATCCGATTGTTTGCAGTGATCAAAAGCCGCTGTCATGGAATAAAGTTCACAAGCTTTCCTTAAGGACAAATGACATGAGAAAGAGAGAATGTGTTCTGACAGGCTGATACAATGGCAAACTTGGCAGCGAGAGGTTGCCATTAATTTTATAGTAGTCATATATCAACTAAAAGTGTGTGTGTGTGTAGTAATGCAGATGTGATTAAGGCAGATTGTTAACATGCCTTTGCCTCACTTTGATTAACTCTTCAATTCAAGGCAAGTGAATCACATATAACGAGCACTAAGAGAGACCAGCATTTCCAGAGGAAACACTTCAGCTTTAAATGTTTTGTTATTAGAAAGCAGCGGCATCTGTACAGACAAGCTCTTGATTATATAGCAGCGTATCAGAAATGCTGACACACAAAAACACAGAAACATGAATACACACAGTCACACACACTGCATACCTCGCAGTGCAGATCCCAGAGGGGTCAATAAACAAGTACACATGCCTTAAAGTTATTGTTCACCCATGAACATTCAGTCATTATTGTCACTCGTGTTGTTCCAAACCGGTAGGCCTATTACTTTTTTTTTTTTCTGTGGCACACAAAAGAAGATCTTACCTAGATTAATAAATGCTGTAAAATTGGTTTCCCATTGTTAGGTCATGATACTTAATGCATTAACTAATGTAAATGAACTGAACCTTAATGTAAAGTGTTACTGCTTAAATGTGTTTACTCTTTTTTTTCCCATCATTTTCTCTGTGAGTTTGTGTATGTAAGCCAGAGGTGTCCATGTTCCTGCATGTGTTTCTGATTCGCCGTGAGCAGTGCAGGAGTGTTGATTTAACTCAGAGGTTTTTTCTCAAAGGAAAATGCTATAACCGACAACAACGTTCTGTTCCTACATCATGTCTCTTTTACAAAGTAATTATACACCTATTGTTTATGTGTTTGCCAGTTTTTTATCATTTTTCTTCACCTTATCTAATAGTAATTCTGAATATCGCTCTTTTTTCGTATTTATGTTTTCATGGAAGATGAAATCCAGAACCATAAGGGAGGAGTTCTATATCTTAACCATCAACATCCATCAGAGAAAAACAGGAAGATAAGATGTATAAGTTAGGAAACAGAAGGATGGGGATTAGGTTTGTTCCAGGGGTAAGGCCAGAAATGTTTAAGGGGGTTGGCCTTCTTAATGGACAATGCATGCAGGATGAAAACTGCACGGCAAATTTCCAAGAAAAAAATATAGCGCAGCACAGTTTTAAGTTTAAAGTTTCAAAACAGCAAACATGTCTATGCAATGTATAGACCCTTTTACAGGGTTGCGCATGCATTTTGGCAACGGAAGTGGTGTTGTTGCCTATTGGTTTTAACATGTTAGCAACTCTGAACGTTTTTCAGGACTCTCAAGTGTAATGCACTGAGCGTGACAGTCACTCATTTCGGTCTTTTGTCACGCACTCCCGCCACACATTGTATTTCTCACGCACAAAAACTATTTTCATAATTTAATATGCCGCTGCGCCGGGCAGGAATCAAGCGCGTCTCCCCTGGAGTAGCCTGCCACTTATCAGCCAATCAAAAAAAGAAAGAGGCTACACAGTAGCCAATCAGAAAATAGCACTATTGTATCTGGGTAAGATTTAACGCAACAACCAATGAAAAAAAAACATATCCTGGAATTGTTCACCATCATCCTCGTTCACCCACAGAGGAAAACACTGGAGCTCTGAGCATCACTTTGAGAACAGAGTAAGTCATGATCTCCTATTTTAATGTTACAACAAATTCACAGCTTGTTTGACACAATGACAACTTGACTGCTGTTAAGAGAATTTTTCCCAGATAATCAGCATCAGTTTTTCATGAGTGTCTGAACTTAGTCAACAGTTTTACAGCCTGTTCACTGAAAACACCTGCTCAGTAGTCTAGACCTAGTTATATTTTCATTATCACACGATGACTGACATTTTGTCACATTAAACATCTCTCTCTCCAAATAGGCTTAATAATTTTATTAGCACTAAATAAATTATATTGTATTACATCGTCGATGTTATTGGTCACTTTAAAAATCATGTCATGTTGTTGGATATTTTTCATTCTTGCCTGTCTTTAAAACTTGAGAGCCCTGGTTTATGTATCTGGCCACTGTTGGCCATCTGCTAACGTCTTCTATCCACTCGACTACACGGATCTGATAGCCGGATACCATTTGATAAAGTCAACTTTTTAAAATAACTTTATCTGTCTTTGTTGCTTAGTCCGCTCGCGAAGCTGTAGATATATATATAACTTTCGGAGTTGCTAACACGTTAGAACCTATGGGGAACAACACCGCTTCCGTGGCCAAAATGCGCGCGCATACGTTGCTACGTCATCATTGTGTACAAACAGTAAAAGGGTCTATAAAAACATCACTATTAATTTTTTTGCACTTATTTCAACTTAAAAACTTAAGTCTGTTGCTGTTTTTAAATTCAGTATAGTCAAACTGGCAGTACAAGTCAATTCAACTTAAATTATATTAAAACTACTTAAAAAAATCAAGTTGAATCTTGTATAACTTATAAAAGAAGGTTGAAATGGCTTAAATTATTTTAAAGATTTAAAGTAATGCAAAAACATATGTTGCCATGCCTTATTGATCATATAATTTTGTAAATACATGGCTCTATCCTTTTTTATTAAGTATGTCAGTATAAACTTTAGGCCTATATGAATTAATGTTTAGTCATTTTTAACTCTAAACAGTGAGAAAATGTTTGTACTTAACTTTATCCTCCTGCAATATCAGTCTGAGACAACGGAACTTCTGGTTAAAAACGGAGATGAGCTCATAATTAAGTGTCTCTGTCAGTTTCTGTTAAAGTTATGATTATCATTTTTTATGACTTTTTTAACTTCAACTAAAAAACATCTGCAAAGTAACGATGCTCAAAGTTCAAAGCAAAGGGAGATTGTGGCGACCAGGGCGGGCGAGAGCCGTGAGGGAAGGGCGCGAGGCCGGTGGCGCGAGAGTTAATGAGCATCACCTGGGAGGCGCACCGGCCTTGAGTCTCTCACGGAGGAGCTCCGGGAGCATAAAAGGAGGAGCGACTACAGTGAAGGACGAGAGAGGACCAGGCCTGGACTTTGTGTTATGTTTTATTATGTTTGTGTGGCCGGCAGACGTCCGCGAGGGTCTGGCGGCATTACTTTCATTTTGTTCTTTGTTTATTTTACATTAAAGTTACGTTGAATGTTCGCCGGTTCCCGCCTCCTTCTTACCACATTTACGAACTACGTTACAGAGATATTTTCTTTTACAGAAATCACTTTTTAAGGACTACAACAAATGGCTGGTAGGAACTACAATGAGCTTTTTCCCAGGATGGTGACATCACAAACCCCAAAATTTACATAAACCCTGCCTCCGGGAACACGCAACAAAGGGGGCGAGGCCATGTTGTTGCCGTCATTTTACACTGGACAGATTCATTACTAGACTTGGTTTCTTGCAGCAGTACATTTGGGGCTGTATATCAACTGATTGATATGCTTTGCCATTTTCAAATTCAACTCCACAAACATGCAAATCACTATTACAAGTAAAGATAACATTGTGGATGAGACTAAGAGAAACTGACGAATCATATCAATTTTGACAAGCGTATGATATGCACCCAGGAGAGGGAAACTAGGAGATTGCTTACAGTTGACCATCAAAACTTACATTATTCATTCTGTTCTATTTGGAAAATGACCAACTTTTGAGCTACTTCACATTGCTGTTGATGACAGCCTCATGACCATGACACATTCTGTCCTGATGACATCAGCAGGTCACCCTCTTCAAAATTCTACTGTTTATTTACTGAAGCTCAGTGTCTTATGTTATTACTGTGAGGTCATCATATCAGTTATGAGCTTATCCCATGCCAACATTATTTTAATGCTACAAGAATTCAAAAACAAATAAAACACTTACCTGAAGCCCTACGGCTGGGGCTGGTGCAGGGCGGTAAGAGAAGGAAATAAACAAAGAAAACTGGGGAGAAGGAGGCAAATAGATGGATTAGTTTAATATAATAATTCAGGGTGTTCTTAAAATAGTCATGAAAACTTTTACCATGACCTCATCTTTTAGTTTTAGAGCCATGATTATCTAAAAGTTTGAAATAAGCATAACCCATTTCAATATTTATTTTGTTACACAGTTTTGATGTCATTTCCACCATGCACAATAAAAATATTGGCCTCATTCATTCATTCATTCAAAGAAATTTGTTTATCAAGGAAACAACAAGAAAATTAAGGCAAATAATATATCACTAGTGAACAGAAATGTTTTTATTGTGTCATGTTCAGTCTTGAATGTTTGTGACAAATGACAAATGAGTCATGACATCACGAAATGACAAATCAATTTTAATCTAAAACATGTCGTTTAACATGTAATTCAGCCATCAAAAACTGTAATTGGTGGTGTGGTGAAAATGACAACCATTCAGTGGTGGATGTATATGCACTGTCGGACATTGTTTGAGGAGGAACTGAACTAGTGAGAGTGTGAAAAGTGATACTTTCTAAGTCCACAGGGCCAAAAGTTCCTGTTGTTGAAGAAACAACCATTACTGAATTATGAGATTTTGTCTCATTTCTGTATATTTGAAAATTTAATGAAATCATACCAATGCTATAAAATTATACCAGCTGTCAATCATTATGAATCTGCATATTTATACAGACATTATTACTGGCAAACACTAAAGATGACGGGGTGTGATGACCACATGAGTATCTGTGTCAGAGGATATTTTGGTATCAGATGACTTCATATCACACATACTGTATGGTGTTTGGTCATACCCACACACCATGAAGCCTGAGTGTGTTTGTTTCCAGTGTGACACAGCATGTTCTCACTTGGGTATCAGGGGACTCTAGACTGGAAGCTTCTGTATTCCATAATGCACTTGATGAGCCGTGACTGGAATTGAACTGGTCTTCATGAGACATTGGGAGGGCTGTTCCTCAGCCCTTTTTCAGCCTGCAGATGAAACAGTGGTGTGAGTGGTTTCCTGAAATGAGGAAGCATAGCCCCCTCTCTGTTTCTTTTTTTTTTTTCAGTCCACTGTAAATTTATGTTAATGCAGTTTTTATCTTCTTACACTAACAATTAAAATATTTTTGTCTATAATATCATATTAAGGCACATGAAAACAAAAACACATCATTGTGTGTGTGTGTATGTGTGGTAGGGCTCGGCAAAATGAATTGCTTTTTCGATTAATAATTTTTACAAATTTGGCCGATTCAATATCAATTCTCAAAAGCCATGAATAAATCTTTTTTCTGTATTTATTTCCACAAACATTGAACATAATATCTGATTGCGCAATGTTACAGAGGGGGGCCCTTGTCATTCATTCAATGCTCAACATGGCAGATGCAGGTGCTTCTTTCAGCGTGAAAGGCGTTCCAGACAGGTAAAGGACCTGTCACTGTCGCAATCGGGCCAGTGCTGCATGGTCACAAAAGTTTATCATTTGCAGGCATTTTCAAGCCTGGCGCACACAAGTTTGGTGCACACAAAAAAAAGCTGCGTGTCTCAGACAGCATGCAAATAATACAATTACTTCTCTTTCATGTCTCCTTGTGCTTGAACGGACAAATTCACACAAATTTATCTCAAAATGCTCAAAATGAGTATCCTAGTAAACATAGTCGGTCATACCTTAAAGTCCCCCTGAAATCAAAATTGAAGTTTTTTGGCTTTTAATATGAATATGTCAGCCTTACTGTTATTTATAAGCTAATGTGTTCCAAAACAATGACAAAATTTGTATTCAGAAGATTTAAGCATTTAAAATGTACACTGTAAAAAATGACCATGATTTTAACAGTAAAAAACTGTAAAAATAGCCTGACTTCGTCATACTCATATTCTAGGCAGAATGTGAGTCTGATACTGCTCCATTGCACTTGAATTATGGGGCGTGTCTTAACCGAACCAGTAAAAAAAAAACCTCTGCACTCAACTGGATAGACCTACAACCAATCAGAGCAACGCAGTAAGTGACGTATGTTGAACTTGTACTTAAACTTTTGCCGAATCCCGTTGGAAGGACTGCAAACACATCTTTTCCATCGACAAATGCCTTGATTGCGGTTCTTTGTTCGTCTTTTAAAATTAATGCGCTGTCGATTTCTTTTATTACAGACGTGATAGCGGAATCTAAACATCTTACTTCTCCAGCTGCAGTCATCGTTGGTGAAAACCAATTCAACCCAAGCGCTCTTTGATGACGTGGGTGGTTACGTAACCGCAGATAGCCTGTCCATCATCAATTAAAGTCCGCCCTAGCAATTTGATTGGCTCGGCCTTCTGGGAGCCGAGCATAATTGCTCCACAGTGGATCGAGTCCAGACCGAACTTCCCGTCCAAAAAATGTTGTGGGCGGGGTTCGGGCTGGCACCCAGGCTACTGTAAAAATGCTGCGGTGAAAAACTCATTTTGTTTACAGAAAGTTTCCGTACTATATACGGTGAATAACTGTAATAGATCTAACGGTACATTTAATGTAATTTTACGGTAAAATACCGTTAAATTCACAGTTTTTGGAAGTGAAAAATAACAATTCATAGTAAAAATTTACAGTGAAAAACCATTTCATTCCCACAATTCCCTGCGTAACACTTCACATTTGATATATTTTCGTTGAAATAACTCTGTTTCTTCTTAGTTTTTCTCTTTTATTTTCTAATCAGCTATGTACATTAGGGTTTTATGTTACATCTAATGTTGTTAAATTAATGTTTATTGCATTTTTAAAATTTCATGCATGTTACCATGATGGTGTTTAGTGTGTGTGTGAATGACACTGTGTGCACCTTCTAAATGTTAGTGTTGTCCTTCTCAGCTTGTGGAAAAGCTGCTTGTGATGAACTTTGATTCATCATGTGACTCTTATCACCACTGTGTTTGGTGACTGTCAGTGTATTATAAAGATACAAAACAGATATTAGTACTTCATTAGGGTTGGTAAGTTAACATTATATCAGTTAATGAAATATGTTATTTTACCGTAAATTTAACATTTTTTTTTTTAACGTTGCTACTGTATTTTTTACAGTAAAGTTCTGGCAACCACAGCTGCCGGTTTTTTCCCATAAATTTTACTCCGATTTTTTTTTTTACAGTGTACAGTCCCTCACTTCCGCCAATATGGATCAATGATTTTGATGACAACACTCTGCACTTCAGCTTCTTGTCAGATTTTCTTGTCCAATCAAATGCTCTCTAGAATCTAAAGTGTCCCACCCCCTACATTATAAATAGACACTGAAGCTGCGGCTGAAATCACTCACTTGTTCACACAATTACTATTTTCTACATGGTGAATGGCACATAGTGCACTATATAGGGGATCGGGAATGACTCAGACAGTGTAAATATGGTTTCCATTGAGGCGAATGAAGTTTGTTTTCATGTTAGTGTCACACGTGCACTCACAGCGCATACAGTCTGCTCCGGTCCAGAGACACGATAGCACAAAGCGGATCATATGCGCGAGTTGGCATAGACCAGAAAATGTATCGGACCCAAAATAATATGGAGGAGATTAGGGGGAGAAATTATTAGAGATTAGGAGGAAACTGTGTCTTTACCGAGCTTAACGGCTTTGGCCGAGCTGTGTTAAACTAAGCGCTATTGGCTGTTTTAAAAAAGGGGATGAGCTGTTCGATATGTCCCACCCTGTCTTCCTGTTTCAGCTGAACACATTAGAATAATGCTGTGCCTTCCATGGCACTTCAGTGAGCCGTTAAGTGAACATAAACAGTAGAGAAAGACAAAGCATTTGTATCAGTATACTGGATCCGTGCATTAGTCTTAAAGTGACAGAAACCTAATATTCCTGCTGCTGTTTGTAATGTTAATCAAACAACAAAAAAAGAAATCACTCGCTGCTCCCACTTAATAACTTTGGTTACTTTAATAAGGATTGATCTTTATTTAATTTACACAGTGAAGATTATATGCAGTGTTATTTTACATTTGATTACTTTATTCAATTTCTGTACTGTTAGACCTACCTGAAAAACCTTAAAAGCACTGATTATTTCATTTGTATCTTTTTTCTATTGTATTTATTTGTTTGTGCTTTTGCTTGTAGTTTGAATATTTGTTCTTTTTAAGAGACTAATTGTTCTCTTTGTCAGTGAAAATTGTATCTAAAATCTTGAACTGAATCCAATTGAGATCTTGTGAAGCAGAATCAATGTGAATCGGGACATTTGTACTGATACCCAGCCCTATAGTGTGTAGGATAAAAGGGTCAGGAAAAACGACTAATCTAGGACAAATTAACAATTAATAAATCCCTGCAAATTTACAAACACTCAAAGAGTTCAGCATAAAATACACAAATATTGGCCAACACATAAAGCCTATATCATACTCACAGCAGGCATCAGAACGCACAGACAGTCATGTCTCAAACACAAAGCAGAACACAGCTTACTCTCAGATACCCCCACACACTGTTCAGATTATGAGGCAATTTGTTTATAAAATTACACAACATAAAAAAAATCAGCTGGATCCATCACTCTATGATTATATACTTTATTTTCATAGTATTTTAGTTTTTACCACGTGTATTTGTGGAAATGAGTTTGTTTAATGTTACTTATGCTTTGACAATGTTAAGATTTTTATTAATGCCAATAAAAATACTGCAGGCTTTCTTCAGGTCTTTATCATTATATTAAAATTAAGCAAAACATGGGCAAATGTTTACTTTCACGAGACACATATTTGCGAGCTTGCAGCGGGAATCTCTTAAGAAAATCTCTTAAGTTAAAACAAGAATTTTAAAGCTTACAGGCTTCCGTATGTCATCCCACAGTGACTTCTGGGAACGGTTTGATTCTCTAATGTCTGCCTTTGATGCATCCTCGATATCAAGAAGACATCCGGGTACTTTCATGTGTCCTCTTGCATTCTTGAGCACTGGAATTGAACAGTTGATGATGATTCTTGTTGTGTACATGTCAAAAAGACACTGTTTTCTGCACTGCAAAGGCACATTCTCTTGTATAAAATACTTCCAAAGGATGTGGATGTGAAGAGTCAGTGTTAAAATTACCACAGCGATACAACCGCAGTATAACCGTTTCTTGTGTTCTCGTCATTTTACTGATAATTGCTTCTCAAATCTCAGCAAGATCAACACAGGATTTGATCCATTAAAGATGGGACAGTACCCAGTTTATTTGGACCAACTTGCTCCTCTGAATCACAGCCTGTAAGAATGATTAATTAATGATGTATGTATTTTCTACAGAGTGTTCAAAATACATAATTTTGTGTTTTATATTGTGTAGGTTTCTGGCAAAGTGGCTAACTCACGTTATCACTGTCTTAGTGAAATACTTCTGCTAATCAGCTGTGGGCCACTATTACCTAAAACTGTGTCCATTAACACAGATTGTCTGTCGTTCTTACTACTTTGAGAAATTATACAGTTATGTTAATACAGTTAATGATGCAGTTCCCACATGTGCACTGTCATAAATTAGAAATATACACATTTGCTTGTTGATGGACATACACTTGTTAATACTGATAGTGAGGAATTACAGTTGCAGTTCCTCATAATGTACTACAAACTGAGTAAAAACATTGAGAAATGTCCTGCTCAAGTCGTCCTTGCGATGGAGGTTCGGGTTGAATAACTAGGATTTGTTTCATCATCAGACTCGCGTTCGAAATGATATAGTAAAATTGACGCCATCATTATACTTTCTTTATAGTGTGTACAGTTGTTGAGGATTTATGAAGCCTTCTTGAGCTGAAGTTCAATAATGGTAATTATGATTATGGTTTTGTTTATGACACGCTCTGTAAGCAGTCGATCAATCACAACAGATGGGCCATCTGACCAATTAGAGCAGAGTAGGCTCTCAGAAAGGCGGGGCTTAGAGAGACTAAATATTCAAACAACCCGTTTTCAGACTCTATGAGAAATGAGTTGATGTGCAATGTATATTATGAGAAAATGACCGTGGTTTGTGACCTTTGATGCATGTAAACCTGCTGTAGGACACATCCAAAACAACATAAGGAACTTTTAAAATAGTATTAAAGGGGACCTATTATGCCCCTTTTTACAAGATGAAATTTCAGTTCAAAATACCCCACAGATAATTTATTATAACTTGTCAAATTTGCCTCTATTTGGGTGTTAGCAAATACACACCGTTTTGTGTGGGTCCCTTAAAATGCAAATGAGCTGCTTCTCCCGGCCCCCTTTCCAGAAGAGGGCAAAGCTTTAAAGGATTAGTTCACTTTCAAATTTAAATTTCCTGATAATTTACTCACCCCCATGTCATCCAAGATGTTCATGTCTTTCTTTCTTCAGTGGAAAAGAAATTAAGGTTTTTGATGAAAACATTTCAGGATTATTCTCCTTATAGTGGACTTCAATGGCCTCCAGATGGTTGAAGGTCAAAATTAGTTTCAGTGCAGCTTCAAAGGGCTTTAAATGATACCAGATGAGGAATAAGGGTCTTACCTATAGCGAAACGATCGGTCATTTTCTAAAAAAATAAAAATGTAAATGCTTTATAAACACAAATGCTCGCCTTGAAAGTCCTTCCGCCAAACCGCCAAAACTTACGGAACTAAGGCGGCAGTTCCATTTTTCCGTAATTTAAATATGGAAGTTGTTCTGGTGGAAGCTAGATATTTGACTTCATAACTTGTTTAAATATTACAAACGCATCGCCCCCCCCCCCCCGGATCCGTGTGGAGAACACATTTATGATAGATGGATGTGGATGGGAGCTTTTTCTTCAGCTCATACTCGTGAGTCCCGTTCACTGCCATTATAAAGCTCAGATGTGTCAGGATATTTATTAATATTTCTTTGATAATGCTCATCAAAAAGAAGAAAGTCATATTAACCTAGGATGGCTTGAGGGTGAGTAAAGCTTGGGCTAAGTTTCATTTGAAAGTGAACTAATCCTTTAACAGCTCAGGCTCAAACTGTCTCACGGATATATTTGGATATTTATCTTACAAAAACCTATTGCTTTGCTTCAGCCTTTATTAACCCCCTGGAGCCGTATGGATTATTTTTATGATGGATGGATGGATGGATGTTTTTGGGCTTCAAATTCACACACCCCATTCACTACCATCATAAAGCTTGGAGGAGCAAGGTAATTTTAAAATATATCTCCGGTTGTGTTCGGATGAAAGAAGATACACACCTATGCTTGAGGGTGAGTAAATGGGATAATTTTTGGGATAATCATTTTTGGGTGAACTATCTGTTTAAGTTGATTCAACTCATCGCCTAGCATGTACCATTCATGTTAATCTTTTGTGCAAATGCAGCATTGAAATGACCCTCGTTTGTGAAGCAGTCTCGTGTTCCTATTAGATTGTGCTACCAACACTATTTTTGCATTGTGCTACCTACTGTTTTAATGGGAGGTAGCAAAATCTGAGCCGGTAGCACAAATCATTGCACTGGCGTAAAATGATTTGCACTAATATATAACACTTTACCAACTTTCTTCGGCAAATTTCCTTCAAAAGATGGTGTCCTCAGTGACAGTCTATGGAGACTCTTTTTGTTGGTACATCCAATAACATTTGTAATGTTTTTGGTGCAGACATTGTACATCTCCAGCTGCTACATCAAAGAAACAGAAATGGCGGACTGCGGCTCTCTCAGGGCGGTATCTATGCTAATAGGGCAGATTGTCACCAGTCATGGGCAGGGCTTGTCCTTATACTTATGTAAGAGTGGGGGAAATCTGGAACTGCATTTTTGGAGAGATGGTTTATGATTTATGGGGATTATAAAAAAAAAAAAAGGAGTGGGTTTTGGAGTGGGAATGGATTTTTACCATTATAGGCTGGTTGTTCTCACACACTGCGGACACACATCTGCATTCAAACACCTTATAAAAGTGAATTTTGCATAACAGGTCTCCTTTAAATGATGAAAAATAATTTGCTCTGATAAAGAAATGTGCTAAAGCCTGCTAAAGTTTCATTAATGAAACTGTTAAAGTATGAATTAATACTTTAATAGAGGAATTAATACTTGATTCTTAATATTTATTATTTATTTTACCCCAAATTAGAGTAAACATTGCCTACATTGAGCACTGTGTTAAAATGATAGCAGGCCAATGTAACTCAGACCAAAAGACCATCTCAGGATGATATATCACTTTGTTAATGATAAAAAAAGAAGATTAAAGATAAATAACAATGATCAAAACGGAAGCATTTCTGCAAAACAGGAAATTATTTCTTATCCCTTTCAGAGAAAAACATTCAATTCTCAGTACAAAGAATGTTTAAAAAGTCAGATAATATAGATAATATCTCTAAACATGCAGAAAACTTCTCTTTCATTTGACACTTTTTTTAAATGACACTACTGTTCAAAAGTTTGGGGTCAGTAAGATTTTTATTTATTTTATTTATTTATTTTTAAAAGAAATGAATATGCAATGACACATTAAATTGACCAAAAGTGACACTAAAGACATTTGCAATGTCACAAAAGATTTTAATTTCAAAGAAATGCCGTAATTTCGAACTCCATGTTCATACTGAAAAAGCAGCATGGTTTTGGTCAAGTGTTTTGAACATTAATAAGAAGAAATGTTTCTTAAGCATCAAATCAGCATATTAGTATGATTTCTGAAGGATCATTTGACAGAGTAATGATGCTGAAAATAAAGCATTGCCATACCAAGAATAAATTACATTTTAAAATATATTATAATAGAAAACAGATATTTTAAATAGTAAAAATATTTCACAATATTACAATTTTTACTGTATTTTTGATCAAATGAATTCAGCCTGGATGAGCAGAAGAGACACAACATTACATGCTGAGAACTTATTTTCATTTTTTTTTTTTTTTTTTTTAATTGAAACTGAGCTGTTCATTTAGTGCTCTTTCTGTTCTAAGATGATAACTGGATTAAACATGCAGTATGATGAGGTCATGTGACAGCTATGTGATAAATTACTTTGCGTTGTGACTGAATCCTGGGAGAAATAAAGTGTGATGTTACCCTAATAGCAATGATTTTAGGTGTTGTCCATTGTTTGATAAAATGTGTTAAATGAATAAAGAATTTGCTAAAATCTATAATCTCCAAATACTTCATATTGTTTGAGTTCTCAATTTGAGAGACCATCATAAAATGAAATTAGGACACAGGTCTCATATATGGTCAGAAATCTATAAATCTTTATACTCAGTTTGGCAATTATATGACTATAAACCATGAGGGATTCACAGGTGCCAAACCCCCTGTTTCTCAATAAAACAAAAATTGAAATTGTGTTGCAAGTACAGTTTCATGAAATGCAACTCTTTGTTTCAGTGCAAACAATCACAGTTTAGCCTATTCAAATAAACATATTGGAACACCGGATGAAAAGTGAATCCCCCAAGTCAAATGTGCTAACTTTGTGCCTTACTGAATCATTTGGATGATTAAATTATGTTGTCCCTCCAAAAACATTATTCATGTAGCAATACGCTGCAGCCATAGTGTTGATTGCTGAATGGCAATTCACAGGTGCTGCTATTGGCTCACTGTTTGTGACAGATGAAAAGTGCGTTAAGAGGTAGTTACTGCAGAATCTACTGTTACAATAAAAATTGCAAGCTCAAATAATCAGTTCTGATTGAAATCCCTTCATTATAGCATAAACACTGACGACTGTGAAACTGCACAGAAAACATTCTATTTCATTAAGTTCAGCGTTAATTCTGCATTAAAGTTTAAAAACATCATCAGAAATTAAGTCTTCACAGCCAAAATGACAACATGGCAAATCAACATGACAAAGTGGCTTTAACCATTTTACAAATACTGTACACATTTAAAACTTTTGGAAGTAAAAAGCAAGTCAGCTTAATACAGAGTAATTTGTATACAAGTGAAAAACATTGGGATTAGATCGATGTCCTTTCCTTTGTGACAATGATCATGACCGGGATGCCGTATCCGACAAACAATTTATTTTCCCTATTATCCCTGTATAAAGTGCTCATGGTTTCATGAACATTTATAGACTGTTGTCTTACCTTCTAATTATGCTGAATTAATTTGTATTGCTTTCAAGGAGAATATAGAACAGGAAAAGAGAAAAGTATTGGTAGAGAAGTGCTGTGGGGCTGAATGAGGTTCATTGTTGACTCTCTCAAGGCTCAAAACTCAACATTAAGAAACCGTGTTGAAAGAAAACTCCCTTTGGCTAACATACTCCTCCACTTCCCCACTTCCGTTTCTCTCTATGTACATATTTTTCACTCAGTTTCTATCTTTTTCCTCCCTCTTTCTCTTTACCTCTTTCTGCCCCCACCCCACTTATAGTTTGAGTTATGTTTTTTGGACAGAATTATTATCTGAGCTCCAGAATGCAGAAAAGCAACAAATCACTCTGGGACTATTCTGTTCCCCCTGCGTCTCTGGGGAATGTGCTGGTAGCAATCAAATTAGTGCAATCCATTAAGAGATTTCACAGCTGTCAATGATGTATAGTGCAAAAAGTTCATTCTTTTCTCTCTGGACTCTTTCAGAAGAGTTATTGAGTGAGTTCAGTGTAATATTGGACTCATTTATGTTTCTCTCTCTTTCTGTGTGTGCGTGCATGTGTTAGAGTGCATATGTTTAGCCGTCTTTGGGGACTGCGTATCTTTTTTTAGGGCATACAAACCAAATACGTAAAATCTCCACACCATTTCATAAATTCTATATGAAAAACAGGCTAGTCTCATCAAAACTGAGGTACACATTGGACAAAGTAAACTACAGTAACAAGAAGGTGGATGAAATGTTAAAAGCCCTAAGTTTGCTGTCATAAAGGCTAAAGTGCAGTTACACTTGAGGAAGTTGAGGTTTATTATTAAATTTTTTCCCCTGAGCTCGACAATTTTTCATTAGCCATTAGTTTTTTACAACTGCTTTTCAAACTCTTTCTGACCCTTAGAATTAAACAGGCTGCTTTCGGCTTCTGTACCTTGTACACACAAATTGCAATTCTTTGCTAACAATAGTTAAGTCATCTAAAGGGTCACTACCATTGGCTTCTAGAAACTCTTTCTCATCCAGTGAAGAACCATTTCCGTTTCAAATATAGGCCACGTTCACACTGTCAGTTTTTGGGATTGACAACAGCATTTACTTACAGGTGTGAGTCTTGAAATGTCGTGTTCACACAGCAACTTACAGAAGCGTCTCGAACACTGTCTGTATGAACGTGCAGCAAGAGTCAAGCCCGTATCCGCTTGTTAAGTCGTGACATAAGGAACGCCGTTTCTAGGTCCAAGCCTCGACTCGTTTCACTTGAGAACGGGCGTTCTCCACGGGCGTTTGTGAGCGCTATTTATTCATATTAAACATTTAACATTTTAAAGTTAAACATTTAAAATACTTACAGTCTACACAACAGTCTCTGTGCTCACAGAGTCACAGACCCAAAAATAAAAATTCTGTCATTTATAACTTACCCTCATGTCGTTCCACACTCGTTAGACCTTCGTTAATATTCGGAACTCAAATTAATATATTTTAGTTGAAATCCGATGGCTTCTTGACACCTTCATAGGGAGCAATGGTACTTCTTCTCTCAAGATCCATAAAGGCACTAAAAACATATTTAAATCAGTTCATGTGAGTACAGTGGTTCTATATTGATATTATAAAGCGACGAGAATATTTTTGGTGCACCAAAAAACCCAAAATAACAACTTATTTAGTGATGGCATTAGGAAGCATCGGAGCATAATGAATCAGTGTATCGAATCTGCTGTTCGGAGCGCCAGAGTCACGTGATTTCAGCCGTTGGCAGTTTGACACGCGATCTGAATCATGATTCAAATCACTGATTCATTTATGATCCGATGCTTAATGAAGCAGTGTTTTGAAATCGGTCATCACTAAATAAGTCGTTATTTGGTTTTTTTTTGGCGCACCAAAAATATTCTTGTCACTTTATAATATTAATATTGAACCACTGAACTCACATGAACCAATGTTTTTAGTACCTTTATGGATCTTGAGAGAGGAAGTGTCATTGCTTCCCATGCATGGAGCCATTGGATTTCAACAAAAATATCTTAATTTGTGTTCTGAAGATTAACGAAGGTCTTATGGGTGTGGAACGGCATGAGGGTGAGTAATAAATGACAAAATTTTCCTTTTTGGGTGAACTAACCCTTTAATATTTTAATGATTTATAAAAGATGAATCACTGTCTGGCCATCTGGGATTTTGGTATGGAAATAAAGGTTATGATTATAATTTTTTTGGAAGTAATGTATATTATCATCATTTGTTGTTTTCTTGTGGTATGCGCTGTAGCATGACGTCAGACTTAACAACCGAATTTTCTAACCAGCGAATGACCAACGTAATATTAAAGATGGAGACGTCCATAAAACTGAAAAGTATTATCACTTTTGACATGACAAGAGACCAATTGATCCGCAAGTCTATCCATTCAAACTTCATTAAAGGTACAATATGTAAAATTTTTGCAGTAAAATATCCAAAAACCACTAGGCTAGTGTTATATATTTTGTCCAGCTGATTACTAACAATATCTCTAATGTTTTCAACTACTTGTAAATCATGAGAAAATTCCCATTCTAAACAGTGACACGGGGCAGTGCAGTCGCCTGTCAATGACGTCAGTTACCTTTGTTACCGCCTTTACTGACGTAGAAACCACATGACAACAGTGCCGTGGACAAATGCGGAAGTAGAGTCTAGCGTCCAGCAAACCACTAGCTTGCTTCAAGCAGTTCCTTATTTACTTCTTGCATGTTTTATGGTGGATTGTGTTACTTATTTATGGAACGTAATTACTGTTTACCATCTGCCGCTGGTTCTGTCGACAAGGACAGCTCCCGTAAACTCATGACCGGAAAAGCGGAAGCGGCGCCGGCGACTGTGTCATAATAAAAGTCCAGCTGCTCGTGAGGCGTGTGTTGATCAATCGCTCCAGCTCCTCGTTCAGCTCCCACAACACTCGGTCCTGCTCTGCTTCATACTACAGTAACGTTAATAATCGCATCCACGGACATCAGTTCTTCCAGACTCCAATCCCTATTCTTTTGCACCGTCCGTTGAGATGGAGACCACATGTCCCAAGTTTCCGCTCTAAAACTTGGCGTCATCAAACTACGCCTTTGTTTTGGTTTTGAATAGGCTTCTAGCGACCTCTAGCGGAAAAAATATCACAAATTGTACCTTTAACCAACAGCAGCATAAATGTAATGGGGGAGTCTTTATCATTGCACTCACGCATCAATTCGTTTGCGACGTCTCGTGCATGGCATTTGAATTACGAAAAGAAACACAAAACTGATGGGAGCTGCTCCGGTGGAGAACAGTGACTGGATCTAACACCTTAAGATGGTGCATAGCTCACATCTCTGTCGCAGTAAGTTAGCAAACGTGAAACCACACATGAAACACCTGAGAAGAGCTGCTCTCTCGCACAGTATGACGTGATAGACAACTAGTTGTCCAGTCCTGTTCCGTTCATACAGCGTGGGATTTCTGAGAATGCGGTTGTGATTCCTGAAAATTTACGGGTGTGAGTTTGGTTTTAAATAACCGTACTGTGTGTAACCGTATTAAGGTCTCAAATACAGGACTGACAACCGTATTCTGCTGCTGTGTGAACGTGGCTTTAGCTCTGTTAATGTATTAAGCATAGCCATCTTCCACTTAAATGAATAAATAAATAAAACTACCTTGAAACATTTATTGTGAAAAGCAGTAAATGAATTATAATTTAAAATATTTCTATTCAAGTTTATGTATAACTGTACTCTAATAGTAGGCAGAAATACAAAGATGTCTTTGATTCTTAGATGTGATAAAGTTTTTGATTAATACATTGTTTGTGTGGTGCTTGGAGTGTCTGTCTGTCTGTATGCATGAGTGCGTTTTAAAATTTAAACATAGACCTGTTAGACTGGTTAAGAATGGAAAGAGCATACATTGATGCAGGAGGTTGGCAGATGTTTGGAGTGTATGAGGGTGTTCTGTTTTTATGTCATCACTTCAGAGGGAGAATAACAGTGATGAGAATAATGGCTCTTATTTCATCATTCTGACTCCAAGAAAAAAAAAAATGTTTCTCTGTTACTCTGCTTTGACTTGTTTCTCCTGTTACATCACTATCCTCTCTAGTACAATCCATCCATGCGCTATGGTTTAGTGTTCCACTGAACCCTCTCTACTCATAGTTTTTTAAACACTTCCCAGACAAGACCACACACTCATTCACACCAGTTTACATCACTGATCACTGACCTTAATCCATCATCTGACTGTGCAATTCTACATTTCTTTGTTTGCTTATCAAATTCCATAAATTCCTCAAAAATGAAAAAACAACAACTAATAACTATATATATATATATATATATATATATATATATATATATATATATATATATATATATATATATATATATATATATATAATATATAATGTTAAGCTCTGTAGCTTGTGCAACATCATCCATTAAGATTTTCAAGGAACATTTGTCTTGGAATTACCAGCTGTAGCCCTGTTTTATCACCAGAATAAACACAGGAAAGTGCTTTTAAAAACACAAAAATTCATAAAAAAGAGAAATGGTTACAATTGAAAGTAGCTAGGCTGGAATGACTGTTTACAGACCAAAACCACCAAAATAAGTACAAATGTATGTTCACATCATGTGTATACACTTTAAAAGTTTGGGATCTGTAAGATTTTTAATGTTTTTGAAAGAAGTCTATTATGCTTACTAAGGCTGCATTTAGTTGCATTTACAGTATTAATTATTGCTAATTATTATTATAAATTGCTTTAAAATGCAAATTATCCCTGTGATGGCAAAGCTGAATTACTCCAGTCTTCAGTGTCACATGATCCCTCAGAAGTCAGTCTAATATGCTGATTTGCTCAAGAAACGTTTCTTCTTATTATCAGTGCTCAATATTTTTGTGGAATCCATGATATAAAGAAACAGGATTCTTTGATGAATTTGAAGTTTAAAAGAACAGCATTTATTTGAATTTTTTTTTTTGTAACATCATAAATATAAAGTTCTATCATGAAACTCTAGATGGCGCAGGCTAATAGGTCCTTTAATTCAACCTGCTCGTAATCACCTCGGCTGCGTCCGAAAACCTAGGTAGCTGACTTGCTGCCTCACTGCCTTTTCAAGTAATGACTTGTAAGTCAGCGTTTGTGCATGAAGGCACCTCATGAAACGGATTTCGGACAGACTTCTGAGGCAGCGTAACAGTTTAATGATCTACAACAATATAGCGCGAGCTTTGGTGAGAACTAAACAAATAATTAATTACTGCAGTAGTAATTTCTCACTAGAAATGACATCAAAAGTGGAATATGTTTGTCAAAAATGTACATTTACTCACAAACTGGCCAGCAAACGCAACTTTCGGACACCATCTTTATTTTTCTAGCTCAACTGTCACAGAATGGAACGCAAAGGATTGTGAGATATCAAAGGCAGCGAAGGATACATCTATGCTTCCTTCAAAAATCGATCAGATGAAGGTATCTCAGGAAACAGGAAGTGAAGCTAACATTGGATTCAGACGTGCCTTGATGCCTTCCTACCTTGAAATGTGTCCTCCGAAGGCAGCATTTTCCAGTTTTCGGACGCAACCCTCATTATCTACAGGACACAGCTGATTGGTTCCTGCCGTATTCAGTAGCCAATGAGCTTGTGTGCTCAACCTTCAAATACATGAGTAGCATTTGCCTTAGCAGTGCAACACGCTTTTAAATACCCCCCACCGCCCCCAGCTCCACCTGTATAGATCTGCTACGGCATGTATGTGTATGTGTCGTGTATGTATTGGCAGTAGCAATTCCCATACTTGTTCTGCAGCAGCAATAAAAGCAGCAGATCTATTCCACCAAGACCAAATAAATCAATATTGTCATACCCATTACCATGCCAAACACTCCAAGAGTTGTCATGACAGACATGTACAATTGAACAATTTAAGATGGACAAAACTAGCATTTTGAAGCGTTATGCTTATTTGTCCAATATGTCAATATTTGTAATCAACTTCTGCCAAAGCATACAATGACTTAAATCAAATAGTACATGCTGCAACCGAATGATAAAGATATCTAGTCCTAAATTCTGAGCATGTCTCCACAGGGGGAAACAGAATAAAACCTGGAGAAGGTTGTTGGCTCAGCCCGCTATAATACACGTAAATTAGACATTTAACTGATAGAATTCAGTTTGTGTGAGAAATTAAAGATACATCTAAAAGATTTGTGCTGACAGGAACAGAGAGTGGAATGATAGATGAAATATTAGTGTTGGCAGGTTAGAGCATGGGTGCTGTGTGCTGAACATCTCTGTCTTTCTTACAGAAAAGAACAATACATAGCTTTCCCTCAGGCAGACAAGTTTAATAATTCAGCTTTAAATCCCTGATGACCCAATATCTAAATAAATACATTAGGTTTATAAAGCAATACATTTAAAAATGACCACGTTTTTATAGTTTAAACAGATTTGTGCAATAACCTGTTTAGGACTTTTAGACTATTTTACTTGAACTAAATATGAGCCATATTTAAGCTAGTCCTGAGCAATTCAAATCAATTTTAGCATTTTTATAGCACTTTTCAATTCATATTGTTTTAAGGCAGCTTTAAAAGAACAGAGCTTTATAACCCCTCCCTTTTTTTTTTTTTTTTTTTTTTTTTACCTTTCATGTGACAAGGAAAAACTCCTTAAGATATTTAAGTAGATGAGGAACCTCGAGAGGAACCGAGACTCCTGGAAAAGCCCACCTACTAAACTGTCACATACAGAGTATTTACAAGGCAAGCATACATACACAAATGTTCATTTTGAACAGATGTGATCTACGAATATTATTAATGACTAAATAGAAAAAAAAAATAGCTTGTGCATTATTGAGAGATCTTTTTGCATATTTTTCCGCTAACACACTTTCCTGAGGCCCTCGAGCTCTGCTTTATTCTCTCTGCCCTGCTTTCAGCTTCATACTTTTTTTATTTCCCAGAGAGCAGAGTGTTTATATCATGCCTATACTAACACCAAACAGCAATGGAAAGTCAGGCTCTTCAGAAAGAGAGCGCCCAGATTTCCACACGTTGGACCTTTTGCTCCCCCTAAAGCACATTGCTGGCACACCTCAATGGCCCTATATTTGTGCATTTAAAGTTTACATTGTTAAAGAGACTGACGTGAATTAATAATGACGTTGGATAAATTCACTTTAGTAAACAGCACACAGTGAAACAAGGTGGCCATTCTTACATTTGTGATCCTTTACAAATAACAAACATACTAAAAATAAACACATGTCAATCTACAGCAAACGATTCTGGAGTGTAAAACTTTTTTTTTTTTTTTTTTTTTTTGGACCTGCATGTGCAAAGACCAATTCTCAGACCACACAGTCAATCAAAAACAAGCTCTTGATCAATAAGCAGCTTGCTATTGTATAGTATCACTTCAGTCCAGAATAGAGACAGGCAAAGAAAGATAGTGAGTGTGTTTGTGCGTGTTTGTGTTTGTGGAGAGAGAGAAAGATGACTGTGAAGGCAGATATGGGCTTCAACAAACAGGACGCAGTGACACTAGGTGCAAAGGTAGAGCTGAGTAAGATAAGACCTGCTCTTAACATGCAGATGAGATACTATTTGGCAGACAGAGGGCATTTTGATAAGCCAAGAACACACACACACACACACACACACTTTGATAAGTCGGGTCATACACATAAAGACCCATATTGATTGGTAAGGTCAGACACACATACACAGACAGCCTTCAATAATTAACATCCCTGATAGGTGAGGTTGGCTTGTGAACTATTTAGCTTATACTGAAATAATAACATCACTACACACAGGTGACTCATTTAATTATTGAGGTTTGACTACATAAGAACTTATACTACATATTTTTAATGTTAGAAAGATATACAAATTATACATAATGTAACATAAAATTATGGCCAAGCAAAATGTTCACCAGAAATAAATTGTCATTCTTGTTGTTCCAAAACTTCTCTGGAACACAAAAGAACTGATTTTGAAGTAATTTTCACTGTATGGATCTTCTTTTATGTTACATACAGGTTTTAGAACAACATGAGGGTGAGTAAATGGTGACAGAATTTTCAAAAAATAAATATTGTACAAAGCACACAGAATATGCATATGAATCTGAAAGTTACAGTATTGCACCATTCCTATTTTCAATCAAGCTAAAAGGAGAATTTATGATATAAACAAACAAACAGCATAACATAGTTCAAACGGCCTGAAATTGCAACTGCAGAAATTCCAAGTAGCATGACTCAAAAAAATTATTCAGGCATTATCATTAAACAGAAGATAACATACACTTAAATAGCATTTCACATTCCAGATTATACAAATCAGAGACAAACTGACATGATTCTCACTAATGTGAGTTAATTGATGTGCCCAAGATGTAAATTAGAAGCACATTTAATGCCAGAATGTCTTTTCACATTTTATGAGAGTGAATGTCAGCCTGCGGCAATGACGAGTTTAATCTATCAGATCTCTGAGGGAAGAAGCTCTCATACAAACATGACCGAGCATGAGGTAGCATAACACTCCCAAACCATAACGCACACCAAAACAATATGTGAACACTCAACAGAATAACAAATAATGGGTCAACAACAAACAATAAACAAATAATCTAACAACATATGTTACACTATAGTGCAAAACACACATGCAATATGATGATAACGCTGACGTTTTTTCTGCAGGTGTGCATATTAAAAAATGTGCACATTGCAATGTGAAGAATTCAATTGATTATAACAAGAACTGTCTTGTTTTCAGTATTTAATGTTTTAATGTAGTACTGCCAGTTTCAAAATAATAAAAGATATTTGCTCTGAAAATCCGAGCTTTTCGTACTTGTCATAATGCTAACATCTTTCACGAATGATAGTGATACTTTGTCTCACACTCTCACTCTCCACCCATCCCACCCTACTTTAGTTCTCTTTACAATCTGTCCTGTCATATCCGTCATCTTTTAAACTCAACTTAAGACGTGTGGCTCATTTGTGCTATTCAAAGTTTGACATTTGCTCCTGCTAGTGAAGTGACCTATACAAAAAGGTCAAGAATATTTTTCTTTTTTTTTTTCTTTTAGTTGACAGGGTTAATCAGTTTGGTAAATCATTTGTGAACACAAAGCCATAATTCAACTAACCTGAACACTGAGCTGTTCAATTTTTTATGAAAAAGAGCTTCAAAGGTATTTATTTTAATTTGTTACTGCAATTTAATACTGTTACTGTTATTTATATTCTGTTCTGTCACCAGTCTTAAAGGGATAGTTCACCCAAAAATGAAAATTATGTCATCATTTACTCACCCTCGGGTTGTTCCAAACCTGTATAAATTTCTTTGTTCTGTTGAACACAAAGGAAGATATTTTGAAGAATGTGGGAAACTGAACAGTTCTAAGGCACCACTGACTTCCATAGTATTTTTTTTTCCTACTATGGAAGTCAATGGTACCCTAAAGCGGCCTGGTTACAAACTTTCTTCAAAATATCTTCCTTTGTCTTCAGCAGAACAAATACATTTATACAGGTTTGGAACAACTTGAGGGTGAGTGTTGAACTGCTGAGTGTCTAAGCACCAGGTTAGGTCTCAAACAGGCCTGCTGTTAAAGCCACATATAATATACACCTCACCCTATACTGTATAAACAGAGAGCAATCATTATAGAGAAAAATAACACTTACATAATTATACACATTTTCTTAATCAAGCTAACCATAAAATTATAATTGAGCTGGGTGTGAGTCAACATTGAACCTCAACTATTCAGACAGTTTAAAAGTAATTAAGGTTTTTATATTTGTTTGTATTTTTTATTTTTATTTTATATTTGTTCATTATTACATCAAAATTTCCACTGGTGTGATAAGCAGAAAATATTTTTATTTTATTATACATACAACATATTGTTAATATTTTATTTATGCATTTACTCAAATTATTCATCAAGATGCTCAACATATGCTCTTACAGTAAAATAAAACTAGGTATCATTGGGTTGCTGTTAATAATTATGTTTCAATTAATTTGGAGAAAATCTATCATGAAATATTGCTTAAACATAAACATACTCAACCATACACTGAAATAAACTAAACACTAGGAGCCCTATTTTACCGATCTAAGTGCATGGTCTAAAGCACACGGCACAAGTGCACTGAATCCCCTTTTGCTAGTGTAACGACGGGATAAATTGTCTAAAAGGGTTGTCCCTATTCTCTTAATGAATAATGTGTGTTTTGTGTGTATTGTGCAATAAACCAATCAGAGTCTCATCTCCCATTCTCTTTAAAAGCCAGTTGCGCTCGCTCCATGGTAGATTTGCTATTTACATGGTGGAATTTGCAAGCGGAAGAACTGAGCGCTTCTCTAGCGATGAAACAGATCTGCTCGTGCGCGTGGTTAAAGTGCGTGAGCAGACCATCTACGGGAAGCATTTTTATTTGTATCTTTATGCACACAATAATAATCTTTTACATTGTAATCCTTTTATTTTTAATATTTGGCATGTTTGTGTGCTGCTGCGCATCCCTGTGTGTGTAATAAGCAGTGTGTCTATAGGCGCATATTACTAACGCGCTCTTTAAATAACAAAATAAATATTGTGCCATTGACTTTAGACCAATTTAGTTTCAATTGGTCAATGGCGCAGTCTATTAGACTGGGTAAACCCAGCCTGATCTGCCGGCGATTCGATTTCGCCCGGCAACTCAGTCTGGAAACCCGTACATTCATTTCTACTGCTTCTGTTACACTTTTGCGGGAACAACCAATCACAGACTGGCTTTATCCACCTTGCTCGCTATTGGCGGGTATAACACGAAGACGATAGAGAAGCGACGGCAAGCACGACCATCAATCCAATTCCTTTTAACCTCTCGACGATGCTGAATGACTTCTTTAGTTTAGCAAACAAATCGCTCAATGCCATAGCTGCTTCTGCAAACCGCTGATCAATGCTAAACCTGTCTGGAGTTTTTGCGTCGCTCTGCAAAGTACGTCACCCGGATCGTTGATCTGATTGGTTGAAGGACAATCCAATTGCGTGAATAACGCTCGTTGATCACGCCTCTTGTGCAGTAGAAAATACATAGCAAACTCCCCAGACCAATGTTCAATTTTAAATTGAGCTTGGTCTGGTGATAGCCAGACAAGCAGTCTATTTCAGTTACCTCAAAATAGTAACGCGCCAACAATGCGCCTGAACACACCTGATTTTCAGATCAGCACGCCCATGGGCACACAAATGGGCGCAAATGCATTTGCTATTTAAACAACGTGGCGCAAGACGTGAAAATGATAACTGCGTCGGGCTGAAACTAGCAAAAAATACTTGCGTCGCGCCTGTGTATGATAAGGCCCTGGGATTTAAATGAATATTTTTCATATAAGAAAGCATATAGATACATATCTATTAATTTCACTCCACCGAGACTGACTGCAAGGGAATTAATGTGAAAAGCTAGTTCTACAATGTAGCATTACTAGAGAAAGCAATTTTACAATTACTACTGATTTACTTCAGATGAACATTTGAACTGCTGCATGACAGCCTTGCAATACACACCTGCATACTCACACACTGATTTATGGGTATATGTGTTTAGTGAACACACACACACACACACACACACACACACACACACACACACACTAACACAAGGACATCACCAACAAAAGTTAATAATTGTTATGGAATTTTCCAAATCATAAAGTGAACTCTACCCATTCTCTCTCTCTCTCTCTCTCTCTCTCTCACACACACACACACTGGTTATCTAATTAAGCACATATCTCAGACTTGTATAAAACTAATTATAGTTATCTCATTATAATTCATCCTAATCCATTTTTAACCAATGAGGTCCTGATTACTAGTCGTTGTTTAAAGGATTCACTATATTATTGAGGACATTTTTGAATAGTGAGGACATTTTGGACCTCACAAAAATAGTCAAACCTACCTACACACACACACACACACACACACAGCTCCTGCCCTTCAGTACTCACCCAGTCCAAAGTTCATTTTGAAGAGGGTTGTAAAGAGGGGGCATTTGCCCTGATGTTTACTCAAGTAGCCTCTGAAGGTGAAAAGTCACCAATATAGATAGATGAGGCCCAGAACTATACAGTATATCCAGATCTGTCTTCACAGTTTCATGTTTAATTCATGATTCTGCATCTGTTTGTTCTTCCTCAGGTGGCGTATAGTTTATATTTTGTAATGTTGTGTGTGAATACAGCGGAGAAAATCTTAAAGACAGAGAGAGTCCATGCATATGCAACACACTGTAACTGTGCACGCCACTAACCTCATGCATTCACACTATGCACACATACATAATGTACCCACAATTATACAGTGTTATTTATAAAGTATTCTTTTCTGGGTCGTAGTACATGTACCATGTTCCCTTTTTACCATATGTAGGAGGCTAAATAAAACCATGTTGGACAAATCAAATCTTCTTTCTAAAATGTTCAAAATAAAAATTATAGGGGAAGTGTCTACAGTTTATATTTATGAATTATTTGCTGATTATATAATATGTCTGTTATTATGCTTGTTGTCTCATTCTGTTGACAAAGTTTTCTTGTGCATTTATCTTAATTTTCTTACTTTTCTATTTTAATTCTGAAAGAGAACTGGGTCTCACTTTATATTAAGTGGCCTTAACTACTATGTACTGTAATTCTAAATGTAATTACAGAAATTAATTACAGATGTAATTACGTGCAGGTATTATAAAATATAAGTACAATGTAAAAACATGTACGTACACAATAAGTGCATTGTATCAAATGATTATTTTAAATGTAAGTACATAGCAGTTAAGGCCACCTAATATAAAGTGGGACCGAGAACTGTTTATATTATGTTCTAGACTAGTCCAGTTCTTTCTTTTCTTTTTCTTTAATATTAACTATTTTCTTGTATACTGAGGATTTATCTATGCCTGTTTATTTCCTGGACTATTTTTTACCTTTAACATAGAACATCACCCACCAAATCTTACAATGAATCTTAAAAGGTTTTTTGAAACAAACACTTTTAAAAACAGCAGTTCTTGGCAGATGCTGCAAAAAAAATGCATTCAAGCTTGCCCAGAACTGGGTTTGAATGCCTTCTTAGACTCAGCTGAGAGTAAGAATTGTGAAACCGTTACAGCCATTTAACTTCATAGAGATTCTGATTCAGTTCAGTTGACTCCTCAGGCTACTGTAACACTAACAGAAAGCAAAAGTAATATTATATGAACACAAGCAATGTTTCAGTTTCTACACAACTTTGATTACGAAATACTGAAAGAAAGTTTTGACATGACTTTCATCATCACTAAGAATACCAAAACAATCAGTACAATCGCCTGAGTCCAGTGAGAGGTTTATGCAGACCTGCATTCAACATGTGCAAGACATTTTGCCGGAGAAATGCTCATCAAAACACACATTACAACAAACATAATCTCCCACAGGGAGAAAAGCCTTCAGATTTCAGAATGTGGTACATCAGTATGAGCCAATATTTTTGGTGCAAAACTATAAGGTACATGTCAGCCAAGAAGTTTGATTTTTATAGTTGGAGGCGCATCACTCTTGAGGATCTATATGCTGGGGTTCATAGACATGCAGAATTCTTCTAAAACTGATATTAAATATCCATATCCAAGTCTTACTGAACTATAAAGGCATATAGTTATGTACACAGTATATATATACTATATATGACTATATGCCGATCTATATCCAATGACATTACCAAACTTCATTGAGGGCCATGGGCCAAAGGAAAATGTTGCATTATATCCAACTATATTATAACAAGATTTATTTTTAAAATAATCAAATTCAATTCATTTCATTAAGGGAAGAAAACTAATCATATAACTATATAATTTATATAAATATAAAACAAATGTGTAAATGAGATGAAAAACTAAAGACCATGTTGTGATCTATTCTAGCTTTATAAAAGTTCTACGAAAACCACAACCTGCTGATTTACTTTTCACTGCACATTGCAATAGTGCAGGACCGTTTTTATTTTTAGCTTTAGTCTGTGCAACTTATTTTCATCTTTTTCTCTAATCAGTGACAAACTGTCAAACTTAATAACAGGTTTTCTAACAACCTTTCCTTTTCCTAAATATGCTACGCTAAATGGAAGCTAAAATCTTATATGTGCGTGCACACAAATAGAAAGACATATGCACACATACACAAACTGTCCGAAAAAACAGAAGTTGGTCACGGTGTTGCTGAGGCGTTAGGACCATGTGATATATGTGGATGGACGGAGAGATTGGAGATGAGGAGAGAAGGACAGGCGTTCTCTCTCTTGTCCTTAAATTAAACCCAACAGGAAGACTGAAAAGAGGCCTGCAACAGCAGTCAGCCCTTTTCGCTTCCCTTTTCTGCCTGATGGGAGAGGCAGTGTTGGGCTTTGCACTGCAGGCGCGGCCTCAAATCTGCTCTGACTCATCACAGATGGACAACTGACCACCTATTCTCAATGTGCATAATAGAAGTGTTCCTCTATTATAAATGTTATAATGTTTAACTTGCACCAGCATGTGTCTGGAGACAGATGTTGATTAGATATATGAAGTCACATCTACATTTATGCATTTGGTAGTACTTTTATCCAAAGTGATTAACAGTCCATTCAAGCTATTAATTTTTTTAGTACATACATTTCTTGGTGATTAATTCAGTGACAGCATTAATTCACTAAAATCTACCTGTAATAATGTATAGTTCTGGGACACCTTGCTGGGCCGCCTGAACTGGCTATTGAGATTTATACATACAGTGGGTACGGAAAGTATTCAGACCCCCTTACATTTTTCAATCTTTGTTATATTGCAGCCATTTGCTAAAAACATTTAAGTTCATTTTTTTTTCCTCATTAATGTACAGACAGCACCCCATATTGACAGAAAAACACAGAATTGTTGACATGAAAAACTGAAATATCACACGGTACAAGTATTCAGACCCTTTGCTGTGACACTCATATATTTAACTCAGGTGCTGTCCATTTCTTCTGATCATCCTTGAGATGTTTCTACACCTTCATTTGAGTCCAGCTGTGTTTGATTATACTGATTGGACTTGATTAGGAAAGCCACACACCTGTCTATATAAGACCTTACAGCTCACAGTGCATGTCAGAGCAAATGAGAATCATGAGGTCAAAGGAACTGCCTGAAGAGCTCAGAGGCAGAATTGTGGCAAGGCACAGATCTGGAAAAGGTTACAAAAAAATGTCTGCTGCACTTAAGGTTCCTAAGAGCACAGTGGCCTCCATAATCCTTAAATGGAAGACACTTGGGACGACCAGAACCCTTCCTAGAGCTGGCCGTCTGGCCAAACTGAGCTATCAGGGGAGGGGAGCCTTGGTGAGAGAGGTAAAGAAGAACCCAAAGATCACTTTGGCTGAGCTCCAGAGATGCAGTTGGGAGATGGGAGAAAGTTGTAGAAAGTCAATCATCACTGCAGCCCTCCACCAGTTGGGGCTTTATGGCAGAGTGGCCCGACGGAAGCCTCTCCTCAGTGCAAGACACATGAAAGCCCGCATGGAGTTTGCAAAGATGGTGAGAAATAAGATTCTCTGGTCTGATGAGACCAAGATAGAACTTTTTGGCCTTAATTCTAAGCGGTATGTGTGGAGAAAACCAGGCACTGCTCATCAGCTGTCCAATACAGTCTCAACAGTGAAGCATGGTGGTGGCAGCATCATGCTGTGGGGGTGTTTTTCAGCTGCAGGGACAGGACGACTGGTTGCAATCGAGGGAAAGATGAATGCGGACAATTACAGGGATATCCTGGACGAAAAACTTCTCCAGAGTACTCAGGACCTCAGACTGGGCCGAAGGTTTACCTTCCAACAAGACAATGACCCTAAGCACACAGCTAAAATAAAGAAGGAGTGGCTTCACAACAACTCCGTGACTGTTCTTTAATGGCCCAGCCAGAGCCCTGACTTAAACCCAATTGAGCATCTCTGGAGAGACCTAAAAATGGCTGTCCACCAACGTTTACCATCCAACCTGACAGAACTGGAGAGGATCTGCAAAGAGGAATGGCAGAGGATCCCCAAAACCAGGTGTGAAAAACTTGTTGCATCTTCCCCAAAAAGACTCATGGCTGTATTAGATCAAAAGGGTGCTTCTACTAAATCTGAATACTTAGGACCATGTGATATTTCAGTTTTTCTTTTTTAATAAATCTGCAAAAATGTCAACAATTCTGTGTTTTTCTGTCAATATGGGGTGTTGTGTGTACATTGAGGAAAAAAAAAAGAACTTAAATGATTTTAGCAAATGGCTGCAATATAACAAAGAGTGAAAAATGTAAGGGGGTCTGAATACATTCATTGATCCTTATACGACCTTCTAGGGTCATAGAGCTGGAGCCTATTCCAGTTTCTTAGGCCAGAGGCAGGGGAAAAGGCCCTATATATATATATATATATATATATATATATATATATATATATATATATATATATATATATATATATATATATATATATATAAAATTGTGTGTGTGTTCTTGTATACATGGTTTATGAGGACACAAATGTGTATAATAACATGGGTATTATAAAGTAAACATTATTTATGAGGACACTTTCTGTGTCCTTCTAAACAAAATGGCTTAAAAAACATACTAAACTGTGTTTTTTTTTTTTTTTTTTTAAAAAAATGGAGAATGTTTTGTGTGATGGTTAAGTTTAGGAGTAGGGGTAGTGTAGTGGGGCAGAATATACAGTTTGAACAGTATTAAAACTATTACATCTATGGAGAGTCCCCGTAAACCACATATACCAACATAAACCAAAATTAATAAACCAATACTAGCACTAAGCCCCAAAAAGTCGTGATTTACAGTGAATTTAGAACAGCTAAGGGGCGTTATTAGGCACGACTGTTCTAAATTCACTGTAAATCACTGCTTCACAGGGCTTATTGCTTTTATAAAACATTTATTCCACATACCAGGCAAGGTTTCACAAAATAAACACACAGACACAAAAATGTAATGTTATTGATAAAAAAAATATATTATTCCGCCAAGCTATGTAGTTCTTCAGAAGTGGAATGGTTATTGTTTAATTTACAATGGCTTCGAACACGTCATAATCAAGGACCAGGATATTCTATTTTATAAAATATATTGAATAAAATATACTATATTAACCAGTACATGCAAATAAGCAAGGTCAGCTGAACAGTACATAAATACAATATTGATTTTAACTCCATTTACTGTGCAGTTATGTGTACTAAGACTAAATAATATTTAATTATCATAGACTGTGTAACCAAGTAACCATTTTGAAGCAACAGTAGAAACTTATTAAATGTCAGTGTGCATGTGTTCCTAAAGTGCAGTTATTAGAGTGCATACACTATCATTACTGCTCATCAGCCTAAACTGGATCACAGAAGGGGCCTTCCTTATTTCAGTTGAAGTTTTACAGATTTCGAAAGACATCAGTGAAATCCAGTTTTCTCCAGAACAAATGGTACAAGCAGGTCTCCATCCAATGATGTCAGGTCCATGTGTGTGTGATTGATAAAACATCTCAGAAACGTGCTGTCCTTCCCCTCTGCAGAGGGACAGTTCTGTACAAAGTACATGATTCGGGGGAGAAAGAGGAAACTTACCAGAAGAAGGGAAGAGAGGGGTGAGACTGCCGGGAAGCTGAGTGTTTTGTGTGTGTGTGTGCCCACACTTGTGTGTGTGTGTGTGTGTGTGTGTGTGTGTGTTGGGATGACATGGTGACAGAGACCACAGACCCCCAGCGGTAGATGGCATCTGGGATAGTCTGGTTACCTCAACAGATATACAAAACACATGTACCACTGACTTCCTTTAAGAGTCAGTGAACAGCTTTGCCCTGAGTATGGCAGATAGCAAAGCACACACTCAGTGTTTCTCATGTGTAAGTGTGCACACATACCTGCAACAGAGGCACAACAGTATTACAGTGATTTGAATCACAGGGCTACTCGGATGTCAGTGATGCACATGTAGTTTCTTTGTTTAGCAAGATCATACATACATATCTGACATATATGTGATCATTTAACACATCTACAAACTCTTCAGGAAATTACAGAAACATCTTGTCCGTTAATAGGGAACTTCCCGCAGCTTTCACCAGGGCTGATGAGAAAGACGTGTAGAAAAGCCACCTTCTCCCACACCCAGTGGTACACAAGGTCAAAGCACTGCCCACTTCTCATCCACTTACTGAAAAACCATAATTACTCCAATTGCGCAATCTCCTCAATCCAGCCACAATGCCGGATACTTTTAGTGTAGTATGTATTCTAGCAATGCAACAGATCCATGACTCTATTGTGACATCATTTGTGAGTTCTTTATTTTATGCTACTTTGATGAGAAAGCACTCTGCGGGACATGATGCAATGTGCACGTTCACCATATGAATACCCTGACCTGAGCAATATGTTCATTCACACTGTGTGATGTACAAAAATGAGCAAATTACACAATGTACACAATGTGTAATGTACCCAATCAAGTCTAAATTATGTGTGCAACATGTCGTGTTTCCCAATGTCCTGCAGTATATGCAGGACATCACTTCCAGGACTTGATATTACTGGAAAGCATGTAGCAAGCACATCTTGGCATGCATTTAAAGTTTTCATTAGATTACCAACATTGAGATGATGTTTTGACCTCTACAGCGCATGTTAACAGACACAAAGCCAAACGCTGGTGTTGAAATAGCTAGATAATATAAGGCAAAACTGACTCTCAAGTTCAGATATTCATTTTGTATAATAATTGATTGGGATGGTGACAAGAATCTACTCAAACCTTGAATTCCTTTTTGAACCACTTCATTTAATATGATAGAAATGACAAGGAAATAGAATAAAATGGCATTCACTTCCATTCAAAAGTTTAGGGTCAGTATTTTTATTTAAAGAAATTAATACTTCTTTTCAGCAAGTAAGTATTTAAATTGATCAAAAGTGACAGTTTATATAGAGTAATTTACAATTAATGTTACAAAAGATTTTTATTTCAAATAATTTCTAACTATCAAAGAATCCTGAAAAAAAATGTAATCCGGTTTTTGGAAAAAAAAACATTACAGGATATATGATGTTTGAAAATATATTTCAAAAAAAGTTTTAATTGAATAAATGCAGCCATGGTGAGCATAGAGGCTTCTATTACAAAAAACATTTAAAAAATCCTGGTGCCGTATTCAACTTGTTTCAAATTATTACATCACTTCATCACATCAACTTTAAAAGGTTAAAATCATTGATAATTAATTCATTTTTATTTTGTATGCCATAAGACATCTGAAGAAAAAAAAAACATCTAAATAAGATCAGTCTTCAGAAGCTATATGATAGCTCTGTGATGTATTTTTTTATGCTCAGATGATCCCCCTCATCCACCATCACACCCGTGGGTGGTAGAGGGATGCTGGAAGAATTGTGAGTGAGTTAAGTAGCTATTTATAAACCCTTGTCTTGTGATTGACAGGATTAGGTGAAAATATGATTAGATGAAATGCTTTACAATTCCATTTATAATAACCTTCAGGAGCTTCAAGTTTTCCTTTTCAGTGAAGTCAGTTCCAGAGAATCACAAAGGGTTAATTTACACTTTCCTCATCGAACAGATTTTGTGTATTTTTTTTTTTTTTTCCAATTGAGAATTTTGCTTCATCCTCACTATCCATAATTACATGATAAGATCTGACTCGCTTAGCCACATTTTTATTTTTGATAATCCAACAACAGCAACTAAAAAGGTTCTAACCTCAAAACTCAGCTCCTCCTAAGCCAATCAGATAACAGAGCCAAATCAAACTCTACCCGGCTCTTAAATGAAACATTTCCAGGAACAAAGGCATGAGATGTTTATAAGGTTGTTACTCAAAATATAATTTGTTATTTGACAATAAATCTGTTTTTTCTTGACAAGAATAAAGATGTTAGCATCAAGTTGTAAGGAGCAAATACTTGATTGTATAGGCCATTAAGACATACATACTCTAGAAGTAGAGAAAGAAAAAATAAAGAACAGCTGTATCAAGTCTCTGCAAATATCTGCAAATAAACAAGAAAACAAATTCAAATCCTCTCTTTCTTTGTCTTCAGCTCCCTCCCTCAAAGCTTGAGGTAACATCCGTCTCCTTGTCTCTAGATTTCGCACGCACACAGACATAAGCAAGTGAAAACATCACTTTATCAAGATACTGTGTAAACTTCATTTGGAAAACACCATCACTCTCACTTGTGCTAAAGAAGAAATACTTCCTCTGTCCCCTCTTTGCTCGTTCAAACATGAATGTTTTCAACATCTTCAGAAAATACTGACCATTGAATGCAAGCAAACACAGAATGAATCCAGCTGCGCCTTGAAATTTATTTTATTTTTTATTTTTTTGACACCCACAACCTAAATTCACGACCAAATTCTGAAAAAAATGGAAACAAAAAATAGAAAAAGGTGCCTTTTTCCCCGTAAATTTACAGGTCAGAAAGTATATTGTAACAGATCTGCTCTTATAAATTAAAGCTTAAAGGGACAGTTCCCAGTTAAAATTCTGTTGAAATCGTCTAACTCTCTTGTGGTTCCAAACCTGACTTACTCTCTTCTGTGGAAAATAAAAGAAGATATTTTGAGAAATACCTCAGTTTAAGTCGATCACACCCAAACTGTTTTGTTACCATATTTAAGGTCTTCTTTTGTGTTCCTCAGAAGAAAGAAAGTCACACTGGTTTGCAATGACATGAGGGTGAGTAAATAAAGAAAATAAATAAAAATCTTCATTTTGGGATAAACTACTGTATACATTTACACATGTCATTTCTGTGCTAACACTGGTTTCCCAAATACTCTGCCAATGGTCAAACAAACAGACAGTCCTCAAAATTACATTATTGGTTGAGTCAATATTGCTGTCAGATTCACTCTGCTTGTGGATTCATGCATGTACTCAGCTATGCTGCACAAGTCACTGTATTTCATTACACTGAATATAACTAACCAGTTATCACTTTCTCACTTCATTAGCTTGGTACACAAGATGCATCCCTAAAATGAATCTAGGTTAATTTAGTGGTACAAGTGGTACATTTAGAAATAAGCCATATCAGTGATTCAGTGATTTATAAAGGGACCTGCCAGATTAAAGGAGTTTGAGCAATTTGCGCATCTCAGCAGTGTGTTGTGGCAATGATTTAACTTCTATCATGCACAGTCTTTGTCTGAGTCACACAGATCAAAAGTTAGGCTTCCTTGAAATTCACTGAAGATATGGCATTTTGCTGACTTAAACACACATCTATGATCAAACATACACACACATTGTAGGTTGGTCAGAGAGTGTTTGCACTCCTGAGATCACCTTTTCTCTTTATTATATGAACAAAGAGCAGCATACCCATCTCACTCAGGTAAATATGACCTGACCCTTACCCAGCCTCTGCTCATAGAGAAACAATGAGTGTCGTAGCATGGCTATACATGGGTGTTATGGAGGGTCAGTAAGTGGAATAAGTATCTTTGTGCATCATGACTGGCTGCTTTGCTCAGTGAAAATCTACAAAGGCCTATAGTACACACCCATATAGCAAACAGTTTTATTATGACAAAAGTAATAGTTTTTTATTGTATTATTAGTTTAGAATTGAGGATGTGTAATAATCAGTGTCAACCACTGCTATTTGCGTAAATTAACACATAGAATCTTATGAAAGTCTGTTTCTGCCTCAGTGCAAAAGATAAAAAGGTGAATGGTGAGATAAAGTATAAAATATAAAGATAAAGTCACAGTTACAGTAAACAAAATCAAAATCTGAGATATAAAGTCACAATATGAATAATGAAGAATATTGAGAGATATTTATATAGTGAAATATAAAGTAGCAATTATGAGAAACAAATATTAGGTCAGAATTGGGAGACAAAGTAACAGGAGATACAAAGATGCAATAATTAGAAAAAAGTTACAAAATATAATTTGCACGTACACATATATATATATATATATATATATATATATATATATGAAGACTTCAGATGCAAAAGCCTATAAGTGCCATCTGAAATTTTCTTCTAAAATTAGCATTTTTATCAAGCTTGTATGTTTAGGTTCAGTAATTTCACTTTAATGGCAATTAATAGGTCATTTTCATTGCCATTAAAGTGAAATAACTGAACATAAAAATACAAGATTGTTTTTTAAATATTATAATTATAATTTTAGAAGAAAATTTCAGATGGCACTTAGAGCTTTTGCATCTGAACTCTTCATATATATGTATATATATATATATATATATATATATATATATATATATATATATATATATATATTATTCAGTGACAGAAACAGACATCCTTAAACCAAAAAGAGCTACACTACCGGAAACTATCTGGACGCACACATCCAAACATGTTAAAGCAGTAGTGACATCCACTCTGGATGCAGGAAAAGGCTGAGAAGAAACACATGCATTTCATGCTCATGTAAATCTGGGTCAGAAATGAACTGAAATTGTTTGTAGCAGAAGGAAAATAATGTTTCTGTGCAGAGTATTTGCGGTCTGTGTTCAGTGTGTTTATTGGTCTCAGGCCACTTGTAAGATGCACCGTGACTAGAAACAGCTGTCACTAAGAACATCATGTGTCCATAAACGTATTCAAACGAACAACGATGAACCAGTAATAAAGCAAAATACACACCATTTGTGCCTTGAGAGCTTTGACAGATAAAAATATGACATACTACACACATTCACTGATTTCATCAGGTGAGAAGGTAAGTTGGGTGATCCTCAAGTCAATGAACAAAAGTCTTACAATACATGTATATTTTATTAAATCTTGTGTTTATCACTAATATGTTTCGCTCTAACTATAAAATGTTATTTGCATTTATTAAGTTAAGATGCGTTTGCCTCGACTTGTGTGCAGCACTGTAAGTCCGTGTGTAAGCGTGTGTGTACGTGCATGTTTGTGCCTGCGGTGATAGTGTGCATGATTGTGTGTGCTGGTTATGTAAGACTGTACTCTGAGGAAGTTGCTGGTTAAGAAGATGTGGGGCAGAAAGAGGAAGTACTGTGTGTTTATCAGTCTCCACACTTCCTGTGGCCGAGGGGGCAGGGCCTGGCCCCGGGGCTGTGGTTACCGAGCACCTATCTCCCTCGGCAACAGTGTGACTGAGTGACCAAGCGTCTGTTACCAAGCGCTGCAGTCTTATCAGACTCCAAATCTCACACAGCAGAGGTTAAATAACAGGAGCATAAGAGCGGAAATACACACACCTGGCTTCGCTTTCATACACACACATACATCCCCCATTATTCTCTCGATGACAGACAGACCGTGAGATGGGCGCACACATTCATAGATCTGTTTCTCCCTTGTCCCTGATGGCATCATACTCAGAGCATTAGCATCAGTCTCTCATCGACACTGCTTACAGTCACATCAATGTTTTAGAATAAACTATAAACAATATGGTCATATTGAGGAATATATCATGGAGGAAACTAAACTTGAAAGCATATACACTCAAAAAAAAAAAAAAAAAAAAAAAAAAAACATATTTTGGCCTAAATTTAAGATTTATGTCTTTGAATTGCATATAAAATTTCCATGCATTTGGATTGCACAGTTTTAACATAAACAAACTAATAAAACGCAATGCATATTTGTCAGTAATACATAAAACAGTTTAGAAACAAGTACGATTTCAGCTTTAAAAAAAAAAAAAAAAAAAAAATCTTGGTTTTATAGTTCATAGTTTGTTATTAATTATTCGCATCCATTTGAATTTATTTAAACAATCATATTTTCAAAATGCATTTATTAACATACATCTGGTCATTGTGAAAATAAACAATTACATTTATTCAGTAAAACATAAAACACTGCATAGTTGTGAAACAATGGCTCTCATTATTCAGTTAGTTAAAATGTCTGAGATTGAAACAAATGTATGACTGACAAGTTAAGTTTATTAATTTATTTTAAAACTGTGCAATCCAAATGGATGGGAATTTTATATTCAATTCAAATGCATAAATACCAAAATATTGTTTGCGTGCAGATAATAAATCAATAAATGATGCTGTAGCCAGTTTATTGTCAGTGTTAATATGACCGTTGGTAGTTAGGAAAGCAGTTTGTGTCCATGTTGCAGCATCTTCCGTTGGGACAGAAGAGAGACAGACCAAAGAGAAATCTCCTTTCAAACAAATGTTCTGTCTTTATAATATATTTATAAAACACTTTCAGACTTGAATGATTTTGAACTCTATTGGAAAACTGTGCACAAACTGGGACAGTGCCCTTAAAGGAACAGCTTTGTACCTTATCTACCTGTAAAAGGTGCATATTACTACCTTAATAGTAATATACGCTTACTATGATTAGTGATTTAGTGGTAGATAAGCTACAAAATTGTCCCTTTAAGGGCACTGCCCCAATGCTAAGCTGTTTTTCAATTTTTTCTGAATGATCTGTGGATGTGTTCAAGGCTTTTTGATATCATCTTAAAAAACAACAACATTACTTTTTAAATTTATCATGACTACTAAAAAAAAACAGATAATCATGAAAAGTTTCAAACAGTCTCTACAGTTAGAAATAACACATTCAGAATCACATGACACTTGAGTCATTTTCAGACTAACACAACACAGGCAAAAGAATTAGACTAACAAATTCATTGGCATATATTCTATTCTTTCAAAATGCTTTGAGCTCAATTCAAGTGTGACTTTTCATCCTTTAAAAGGCAACCTATTATGCCCCTTTTTACAAGATGTAATATAAGTCTCTGGTTTACCCAGAATGTGTCTGAAGTTTCAGCTCAAAATACCCCACAGATCATGTATTATGTTGTAAATGCCCATTTTTGAGTGGAAGCAAAAACATGCTGTTTTCGTGCATGTATCTTTAAATGCAAATGAGCTGCTGCTCCCCACCCCGCTTTCCAGAATAGTGCTGTGCCTTGATACTCTGCCAAAAACTAGCAAAACATCTATTTGGTTTTCATTATCGGTAACACTTTATTTTACAGTGCCGTAATTATTATAGTAATAACAGTAAATTATGCATGATTACAAGTAACTAACCCTAAACTAAACCCTAACCGTAACTCTATAGTAAGTACATGTAGTCAATTAATAGTATAAGTAGTTATTTGAGTAATTACAATGTAACTACGGCACTATAAAATAAAGTAGAACCTCATTATCATCTCTGTCATGGCCGCGCTCATGTCACATTGCAGTTCTTAGTCACTGTGAAAATGTATTATATGCACACTCATCTGAAACATGTACAGAAAGTCGCGTGACTAAGTTCTTTTTAACATCTTATTGCGCTTAAACTGTCAAATACACACAAACACACTAAGTTCACATAAACACAGTGTATATTAGATCTGTGTATTAAAGTGACAGCAGCATAATATACAGTACTGCTGTATATGCTGTTAATATGAATCAAATAACAAAAGAAAAAAAATCACTCACTGCTCTTGATTGAATGACTTTAGCTTCAATAAGAATACACTTCTTACTTGAATGCTGCTGTTAAATGCTCTGACGAGGAGATAAACATGGCAGACTGTGTACAGCTACCTCAGGGGAGGAGCTAAGATAACAGGGCAGATTCTTTTGCAGATTCTGAGACAGTTTCAGATTTATGGGGAAAATAATAAATGGATGGATGGATGGATGGATTTTTACCTTAATATGATAGTTGTGTACACACACTGCAGACACATAATTATCTTCAAAAACTATATAAAAGTGAATTCTGCATAATTAAGCAAGAATGATCAATGTTTTATTACTGCAATCCAGTTGAATAACTATGATAAATGATGAAACATAACACTACAAAAGACATTCTATAATAAATCAATTTTACAGTATTTATTTACAATAATACCTGATTTTGTCTGATTTCCCCAATACTTGGTCTTTTGATAAAAGCGTCTTTTTCTGAACAAGAGAGGAAGCTTTGTCACATTTAAATATCATAGTGTCACTTAAACTACTGTGTGCAAAAAGGCATCAACTAAAGGGTTTCTAGTCAGAAAAAGAGGGAGATGAAGTGTTTTCTGGTAAGCAAGTGCGACCAGACAAACAGTTGGCGTGAAGATAATGAGAGGTCTAAAGAGCAAAGTGCATCTCTGAAGTATGTTAAACATCTCTATAAGAATGACGCACAGGGCCGGTACTCTGCACTTTTCTACAGCTCAGAAGGACCCTGTTTCTCTTTAGATTTTCTTGTTGCTGTATCTGTATATTGAGATGGCAGCATCTTGATCACAAGAAGAAACACTCATGAATGCTGCCTGACTACAGACTCCTATCCAGAACAGTCAGTGCATGGTTAAATCCCTTTAAGTCATTTCCAACACACCTACACCTTCAGACGGAAAGCTCTAAAGATCTTCCATATCTCCCATGCATGACTCAATGTTTACAACAGGCTTTGACAACCAACGAATAAAAAAGACCACTTATCCAGTGCCTTTGCAAACACTAAGCATGATCAGATCTAAACCAAACCTTAAGAGGCGTGGAATATTTATTAGATTGGCTGTCATGAATAAAGCAGTCATCAAAGCTCTCCGACAATAATCCGTTTATGTCAGGCAATGAATAAAAATGACACTGTAAATGATGCATTCCATGACAATGTTTAACCAGGTTTAAATACCAATTAATATAACACCATATCAAGTGACGGAAACACCCAAACTCCAGTGGCTGAAAGCTACATGACAGTATTATAATCTCTGGCTGCCACATATAATAGATATCTGCAGGTGAAGTACACAAATGTTGTTCTATTTAGGTTAATTCTGTAGTCTAGACACCTAATCCAGTCAGACCTGTCTCTCTGTTCGCAGTGGGAAGACAGAAAACTGAGGACCAGGGAGTGTTCATTTTGGCATGTTACTTTGTCGTGCTCCTGTCACACTGGCTATGATAAACTAGCATGTTTTTTCTCTCTCATACATTCTGCTTCACTAAGAGTAGAGAAGCCGTGTTGACACTTGTCTGATACTAACCAATGGTTTGACAAGAATGCATGCGTTTAGAGAGAGATTGAGTTAAAAACAGCAAAATGTGTGTGTGTGTGTGTCGTCTTGTGTTGAAAAGTTCACACGTAATTAAGGGTCTCTGTGACGAATTACGGCCAGAACCTGTCTGATGACATCATTTTAGCGGTGCTCTTTGGCACACTTAAATTACAAAGAAACACACATACACACAAAAAAGGTCTTTTTACTATGATCTCTGTGCATTGCAGTGGTGATATTTTTTGACACTCAGTGATCCATCTTCATTAAAACACCATTACATCAAGTTGAGTTTAAGCCATTTGTGTTTAATTACAAAACCATCAAATGCAGCCACTTATTGACTAAAACCTGTTTGCACAGAAGATTGCTGCTCAAAGACATGAAAAACAAAAGGACTAAATATACAAGCAACTAATGAACAAACTAAATTGAATGAACACTGAACACTAAAACAACATGGGTGACAACCAAACATCACTGCAACAAAGAGTCAAAAACTGTCCAAATTTAAAAAAGGAAAAGAATAAAGTGCAGTTCCTAGTTCTGTGGTTCACAACTAGGGGGCCTCAGAAAACGTCCAAGTAGGCCTCAAGATGATTTAAATGTTTTAAGACAAAACAAGTATTAAAATATTAAAAATTAAATTATTTCTTGTGTCTGTATTTATTTATTGTTTGTTTTTTTTTTCTTTAAAAACCTGGATATATGAGGTAGTCTGATTTTAAAAGTCTGATTTCTAGACCTGGAAAAGTCATGTAAATTAATAAAATTTTAAAATGCCAGAGGCATTTTCGCATCATTACACATTTTTATAGTTGCAAGCTACAAATTATTTTATTAGGAACAGTGTGAGTAAAACATATTTTTAAAAATCTTTATCCTTGATCTTGTCCAGTAAATCAAAGGAAGGGAGGGAGGGGGGGTAAATTTATTGCTTAAAAAGAATGGGAAATACCTTGTTTTTTGTTTCAAAGAAGAAATAAAGCCATTTTTGGAACAACATGAGAATAAGCAAATAATGACAGATTTTGCATTTTTGGGGTGAACTATCCAATGTTTGCCAGATAGGTCGCTCTTTTAGAAACAGAGGGCTTTATTCATGAAACAAATGCAGAATAAATTTCTGTCCGTGTAAATGACTCATAAATTCAATCTTAAGTAAGCTGTCATGTTTCATGAACAATGCTTATGAATAAGGCCCAGACACCATTTCCTTGAGTACAGGAAAGGCCCTACATAAATATTAAATGCATTATTATTACACAATAGGAGGAGTAAACATCAATGCTTTGGGTTAGATAGATGCACTTGGGTTTTCCATTTTCACCTACATTGTGAGTTATAATCCCTATTCCAAGGACGTACATTTGGACAGTTATTCAGCATAGCTAATTTCCTAATCTGTGTCTGATGGCGGGTGGTTCTTTCATGGTCGGCACACCTCTGAAAAAATGACTTGTTTGCCACTCTGTGGTTTTGAAGAACATATTTCATTCCACAGGATCAGCTGCTAACAATGGAGTGCTATTATACAGACTTACAGAATGCAGGTAACAGTATGTGTGTGCTTGTTTGTGTGTGTGTGTTAAGCGTAGGTTGGCAGGCGGGCCATATCCTCAAACCACTAACACTCAAAGTACCATCACAGCTGCAGGTTAATGCAATAACAACAAACACTTCACCCTCAGAACCACCACCGTCACACAATCTCTTTCTCTTCCAGATAACACAACACAAGCGACAGCTCTGACAGCTTATGTCAGACTCTTGAGAACCAGTTCTCTGTGCAGCATAAAAATAATCATTGACATAAGAACAATAGTGTGCATAAATGTGCAGCAAAAGCGAGTCTGCGTGCCCTAACACAGAACGATCTACCGCATCAAAGTCCAAACCTCAGAACTGTAACTACTTCAGAAACTGATGACCTGAGAATACATGCAGGGGCATATAGATGAATCTCAGATAGATCATGTGGATCAAGAGCTGTTGTATCGTCACAAATATAACTAAAAGTTTTCATAATTTAAGCATAGGCGTAATTTGCGTTTGGGACATGTCCCCACCACTTTTTGCCAGGGTCGATATTGTCCCCGCCACTTTTTGAAACATCTCAGTACATCTCATCTCGGTACAGATGTATCTAATACAAATTAAACATCTCTAGTTGACTAGCAGAGTTAAATAAGAGGCAATATGGAGCTGGAATGTGTTGTTTTTTAAAACATGCTGAGTGCTCGTTGCCGCTGTTATCAGCGGCGGTGGCTCTTGCACAGGCAAGCACTTCAATTTCTCTATTCATTCTATTGAATCACAAAACTAAATGCACAGAAACGTGTCCCTGCTCTTTATATACAATCACTGATGAACATCTGTGGCTATAGAAACTATAGCACGCTTAACAAAAGTTCTACCGCCAGACCATTAGAACTCACAAGTATACTAATAGCGGATCTATGTGTTTCTTTACTAACGTGAAGAATCTCGGGACTAACAACAAATATTGTATTAGTAGATGTAAGGATGAAACTATCACATTAAACATGAGTTCTGTGTCGTCAAATTAAACTTTTCAGGACATCGTAATGTTATTTTTTTTGTGCACACACACGGACGCTCCTGTTCCACCCACTTTTTAAAACAAAGTTACGCCACTGAATTTAAGAGGTTTGTTGCAACTTGGCCTTGGTCCTGACCAGAGTCTGGAACACCATCTTTAAAAGGAGGCAGGGACTTGCAGATATTGGCTTAAACATATTTCATATTTTTCTATCATATTTCTGTAACAAAACTATCAGTGTTTTTCCATAAATCTAATCAGGTGTAAAAACACATCTCTCGTTCTCTCTCTCCACACAGTTATCAAGTTACTACATAAAATGTTGTGTATTTTCTGCACTGCAGCCCATGAGGTCTGGAGGGTTTGGAGTCGATTCATATTACCTTCATCTAACACATTGTTATTGGAGTGAGGGAGAGAGAAGGAGAGTGCCGTATTATGCATATACCTTATACTGTATGTAAATTCATCCCATTTTTATTTTTTTTATTATTATTATTTCGACCTCATCCTTTTCTTTTGTTTTCCCATCCCTTGCCTTAATTTTTGTTCATTAAAAATGAACACAAGTAAAGATTAAAAAGAATTCAATTCAACTTTAAAAAGCAGTCACAGAGAAATAAACAACAAACAGTTAAATAAAAAGTACATATTGAAAATTATATGCAAATAAAAAATGAAAATAAAAAACAAATAGCTGATGTTGACTCAGAGAGAGAAGGGCGGAGACATGTCAATAATATCTCAATCGTGGACAATAATAGCATTACACACCTCACACATACCTGGCATTGTTCCTGACACAGGGGACAAAGGAACATTATACTCAGGTGTCTTGTAATTTGAAGTCTCTCTTTCTCTTTGTAAGAAATGCATTACGTGGCCAATTTGGCTCTGTAAATCACATAAAAGAATTCAAAACACACACACATTCTTACAACATAGGAGAGTGCAACACTCAAGAACCCACTGCATGTGCGTGTTCAAAAGTAAAGTTTTGAAGTGTTTGATGGCATATACAGCACATATCTATGGTCTCGCCACACCTGGTTCGTGTGTATGTGTACGTCTGCTGTCTGTGCAAATATGTGCTTTTTAACTATAAGGAGCTCTCAGCAGGACTCAGGCGGCTGCAGGTGTCAAAGAGAGTTTTCTCAAGTACTGGTGTCTGTCTCAGCAGAGTGACAGCAGGCAGAAGCTCACTCACACACTGATGAGAAGATAAACTCACAATGACGAGTACAACAGCCACAACCTCCAGATAAGAAGGCGGTGGAGTCATGCTTCAGGGTTGGGGTGGGGAGGTGGTGGTGGTGGGGGGTGCCCTGTATATTTTTACTGGTTACAGTTATGGACCTTTGTAGAGCTATACAATGGTTATCTCAGTTCTAAGACGGCCCTTCTGCAGAAATACAGATGTCAACGGGATGTAACCTAAAAGTCATGACCCCTAGTCATGGCTGACTTGTCACCATGGACACAGACGAGTAGGAGGCAGCAGTAACAAGCTAAATCATCACCTTCTGGTGATAATGTCAACCTCTCCCAGAATGACTAAAGTAAAAGAGATAGTTCATCCAAAAAATTATATTTTGTTATTTTGTGAATTTTTTTTTAAACCTGCAGGATTTTTTTTTTTTTTTTTAAATAAAAAGAAAAAATAATTAATTTTTGTGCTTCAATGCTCTGTTCATGTGATGTGATTCACAGTTGCATTGCCTCTGGACACTCACAATCTTCTTTTGCTAATTTTAGTGTGCTTCTGTTCTGTAGTCACCATGAAATCAAAATGGAAAATTCCTATTTTTTATGGAACATGGCAGTATTTATTTTAAATGATTTATCTGTGCACAACATTATTTATTTATTTTATTTTTTGTTGAATTTGTTTCACTTGGATATTCGTCACAATAGGGAAGAAAAGACTAATCACGACTTCTGTTTTATGCTGACTTTAAAGGTGCCCTAGAATTAAAAATTCAATTTACCTTGGCATAGTTAAATAACAAGAGTTCAGAACATGGAAAAGACATACATTGAGTTTCAAACTCCATTGTTTCCTCCTTCTTATATAAATCTCATTTGTTTAAAAGACCTCCGAAGAACAGGCGAATCTCAACATAACACCGACTGTTACGTAACAGTCGGGGTGTACGCCCCCAATATTTGCATATGCCAGCCCATGTTCCCAACATTATGAAAGGCATTTGACAAGGGCAGGATGTCTGGATGTGCACAGGTGAATCATCAGACTAGGTAAGCAAGCAATAACAACAGCGAAAAATGGCAGATGGAGTGATAAAAACTGACATGATCCATGATATCACGATATTTTTAGTGATATTTGTAAATTGTCTTTCTAAATGTTTTGTTAGCATGTTGCTAATGTAGGCTACTGTTGGTTAAAGTTACCATCGTTTCTTACTGTATTCACAGAGACAAGAGCCGTCGCTATTTTCATTTTTAAACACCAGCAGTCTGTATAATTCATAAACACATCTTCATTCTTTATAAATCTCTCCAACAGTGTGTAATGTTAGCTTTAGCCACGGAGTACTATCAAACTCGTTCAGAATCAAATGTAAACATCCAAATAAATACCATACTCACATGACCCGAAGCATGCATGCAGCATACATGACGAACATCTTGTAAAGATCCATTTAAGGGTTATATTAGCTGTGTGAACTTTGTAAATGTACTGTATTATAGAGTCGCGAGCTCGATGGGCAGGGAGCACGAGATTTAAAGGGCCAGCAGCCCCTGAATCGGTGCATAGTTAATGATGCCCCAAAATAGGCAGTAAAAAAAAATTTTATCAAAAAAAATCTATAGGGTATTTTGAGCTGAAACTTCACAGACACATTCATTACAAAAGCCAACTCTCAAAATATGTGCTATTGTGTCATAAAAAGCTAGATTTCAGAAGAAAATCAAAAAGTGAACAGCTTTTGTTGTGTTTTTCCGTCTGATTGGTGTTGTTTGTTTGTCTCGGTGAGTAATCACAATTTCATCCACTGAGCCACAAATTGCTGTGAGCAGTGTTAGCTGTTTAGCTAACTTCCCCCAGACTTAGCCACTGAATTAGACCACCTCCTCCCTCCAAAACCTCGCTCTTTAACAAATACAGAGAAAGTGACTGACAGACAGCACATCAAAGTAATATGGCTATTGTGTTCTGCTACATTTTTTGATATTTACAGTCTAGTTTATACCTACTTTTTAATCATGCAGTAGCTCTTTAGCAAGCATCGCTGTTCTTCGTGTACTTTAAATTCCACAATGTTAGGCGCTGCACTGCCATCTATCAACATCTTTCATCTATCAAAGTTTTCATTGTTTCAATGTAAATTTGAGTTTTAGAAAACGGTCGACACAATAATTAATTCCCTCTCCCTTACCTGGCATCACAACTCAGATTTTCTCCATCATCGCATCTTTCATCCTTGAGAACGCTGTACCTAAGTTTACACTCGTTTATTGTCTTTGTCTGTCTTTCTGTCTTCAGGTACTGATTCTCCTGCTGTTTCCGCTGATAAATCATGATAACAACTGTCTTCCATTGTCTCATTTTTGCTCTTACTACACTACCAGTGTATCTACAGAGGCAGCTGTCAGTAAATGTGAGGATTCTCTCCAGCGTTTAATTAAACACCACGGCTCACGTCGAGCAATATTTCAGCATGACAAAATATTGAGAGGGATGACCCACACACCCCAACAGTTTCTAAAGAAAACTATTATGAGTACAGCTTTCATCTGATGTGAGTGTACACCATTCAGATATCTCTTCACAAAAACAATTTATTTCTTGACTTTTTAAATCATCACCAAACCACTGAATGGCCTTTATTCTTACTTGGACAAACTGACTGCATTAGATTAAGGGTCAGATTAGATCACTTTTTACACTATCGGACACAATAATAGCAAGCATTATATCTGTATTTGAATGTTCATTTAAAACCCATACCTTAATGCACACTTTACATAATGTTACCTATGTGCCTGTCTAAACTGAACTACTTGCGCTCTTGAGAGATAACCAAATTGGAGAAGTGTTATATGACAAGAAAGCATTTTTTGGCAGGCGCTGAGTGACCTGACAGAGAGGATAGAACATAAAGAAGAGCGGATAGGAGCCAGAGAAATTGCATACTTGCAGGAAAGAGGAAGAGCAAAAAAAGGAGGGATCAAATTCAGTCGTGGGAAAGCCCATCTCAAAACCTCAACACTAACTCCGCAAACACGAAAAGCGAAAGTCTGTTTCATTTTCTCGCATAGTTCAAGCCTAAAAAAAAAAAAAAAAAAAAAAAAAAAAAACACAGTTACATTTCTGGACACAGATTCAATTTCTAGAGGTTTTAGTGTCTCATAGCACCCTATTTACAAGAGGGAGCAAACAGAGAGAGGAGAAGAGCAGCATCACGGCATTCAGTAATTGCCATCTCCTGCTGAAAGAGACTAGTGTGAGAGAAGCTAGAGTTTCTTTTCTTTGGACGTTTAATGCAGACCTCGCATCCAAACTGCACCCTCCCTTCTCTTCTTTTAGCTCTTATCTGCAGTAATTGCTCTCATAGGTGAGTGGACACAAG